>NW_021239376.1:0-894 GCF_002162155.2 Triticum dicoccoides | reverse complement strand
TAGAAGATATTGAAGATGATATACACAAAGGCAGTGGTGATGATGAAGAAGAATACAAAGTGATACGAAGGAGTACAAGAATCAAGAGACAGTATGTTGTTCTTGATGACGATGAAGACTCAGAAGAGAAATTGAACGCCCCAAAAAAGCGCGAAAGCACAGCATATCACAACGGGGGAGGAAGAAATAATTTGTAATATTTGGAATTTGATTGTTACAATACAAACTATGGATCTTTCATACTTGACGACACGGATAGTACTATGTTACATTTTCATATTTGTTCTATCATGTTATATAACTGAATGTTCCTGCATATACTCCCTGGCCATGCATGAATCAAGTTGAGACAGTTATCAACCATTAATTAATTTCAGTTGGAAAAATAGTTTCTTACTGAACTCATGTATGAAATTGGTAACCACTATATTGTTGTACTCAATGAGGGGGTAGTGTAAAGAAGAGGAGAGCCAATCTCAGGTTTTGCAGTCCAGTGTAAAAATGGCTCCCTACAAAGGTTAGATGGTGACACAATAGGATGATGTGGGATTAGTCTTTTATGATTATATTGGTAATAATCCGGCAAAGGGGGGATTACTCAGAGCAGGCTCAATGGACAATGGGGATGGCATAGCTATTGGATAGTTAGGACATCCCATCTTTAGAGATAAAGAAGGACGTGAGCTTTTTGTATGCCGTATGCCTACTTTATTTTGAAACATTTCCGATTGTTTTGGTAGATGAGGAGGGAATTGTTAGAGCAGACATTCCTTATGCACCAACTTATTTTAACATAAATTCCTACATTTAGACCCATGTTTGCAACCGCAAGTGTGGCCAAACAACAAAGTCACAGGCCAGTTTCCCAATATTTCGTACTTTCATTACCTTTTT
>NW_021239375.1:0-2608 GCF_002162155.2 Triticum dicoccoides | reverse complement strand
GCGAGCTTACGACATAATTTGCAAAAGGTATTTTGACTATGTTCAGGATAATTAAGTTCATCTTATGAACTCCCACTTAGATAGACATCCCTCTGGTCATCTAAGTGATCACATGATCCGAGTAAACTAGGCCGTGTCCGATCATCACGTGAGACGGACTAGTCATCATCGGTGAACATCTTCATGTTGATCGTATCTACTATACGACTCATGCTCGACCTTTCGGTCTCCGTGTTCCGAGGCCATGTCTGTACATGCTAGGCTTGTCAAGTTAACCCTAAGTGTTTCGCGTGTGTAAATCTGTCTTACACCCGTTGTATGTGAACGTAAGAATCCATCACACCCGATCATCACGTGGTGCTTAGAAGCGACGAACTTTAGCAACGGTGCACAATTAGGGGAGAACACTTCTTGAAATTTTGTAAGGGATCATCTTATTTACTACTGTCGTTCTAAGTAAACAAGATGCATAAACATGATAAACATCACATGCAATCAAATAGTGACATGATATGGCCAATATCATTTTGCTCCTTTTGATCTCCATCTTCGGGGCTCCATGATCATCATCTACACTGGCATGACACCATGATCTCCATCATCATGATCTCCATCATCGTGTCTTCATGAAGTTGTCACGCCAACGACTACTTCTACTTCTATGGCTAACGCGTTTAGCAATAAAGTAAAGTAATTTACATGGCGTTCTTCAATGACACGCAGGTCATACAAAAAATAAAGATAACTCCTATGGCTCCTGCCGGTTGTCATACTCATCGACATGCAAGTCGTGATTCCTATTACAAGAACATGATCAATCTCATACATCACATATCATTCATCACATTCTTCTTGGCCATATCACATCACATAGCATACCCTGCAAAAACAAGTTAGACGTCCTCTAATTGTTGTTGCATGTTTTACGTGGCTGCTATGGGTTTCTAGCAAGAACGTTCCTTACCTACGCAAAACCACTACGTGATATGCCAATTGCTATTTACCCTTCATAAGGACCCTTTTCATCGAATCCGTTCCGACTAAAGTGGGAGAGACTGGCACCCGCTAGCCACCTTATGCACCAAGTGCATGTCAATCGGTGGAACCTGTCTCACGTAAGAGTACGTGTAATGTCGGTCCGGGCCGCTTCATCCCACAATCCCGTCGAAACAAGATTGGACTAGTAACGGTAAGCATATTGAACAACATCAACGCCCACAACTACTTTGTGTTCTACTTGTGCAAAGAATCTACGCAATAGACCTAGCTCATGATGCCACTGTTGGGGAACGTAGCAGAAATTCAAAATTTTCCTACGTGTCACCAAGATCTATCTATGGAGAGACCAGCAACGAGTAGAAAGAGAGTGCATCTACATACCCTTGTAGATCGCTAAGCGGAAGCGTTCAAGTGAACAGGGTTGGTGAAGTCGTACTCGTCGTGATTCAAATCACCGATGATCAAGTGCCGAACGCACGGCACCTCCGCGTTCAACACACGTACAGCCCGGTGACGTATCCCACGCCTTGATCCAGCAAGGAGAGAGGGAGAGGTTGAGGAAGACTCCATCCAACAGCAGCACAACGGTGTGGTGGTGGTGGAGGAGCGTGGCAATCCAGCAGGGCTTCGCCAAGCACCATGGGAGAGGAGGAGTAGGGAGAGAGGTAGGGCTGTGCCAGAACTTCGTGTATCGCTCCCATGCGCCTCCCCACTATATATAGGGGTGGAGGGGCTGGTTTCTTGCCCTCCAAGTCCATTGGGGCGTTGGCCAAGGTGGGAGGAAAGAAATCTCATTATTTCCTTCCCCACCGATTGTTATTCCCCCTTTTTAGGGATCTTGATCTTATCCCTTCGGGATATGATCTTATTCCTTCTAAGGGGGGATCTTGGTGCGCCTTGACCAGGGGTGTGGGGCCTTGCCCCCACTACCCACGTCCATGTGGGTCCCCCCATGCAGGTGGGCCCCACTCCGGAACCTTCTAGAACCTTCCCGGTACAATACCGAAAAATCCCGAACATTTTCCGGTGGCCAAAATAGGACTTCCCATATATAAATCTTTACCTCCGGACCATTCCGGAACTCCTCGTGACGTCCAGGATCTCATCCGGGACTCCGAACAACATTCGGTAACCACATACAAACTTCCTTTATAACCCTAGCGTCATCGAACCTTAAGTGTGTAGACCCTACGGGTTCGGGAGACATGTAGACATGACCGAGACGTTTTCCGGTCGATAACCAACAGCGGGATCTGGATACCCATGATGGCTCCCACATGTTCCACGATGATCTCATCGGATGAACCACGATGTCAAGGACTTAATCAATCCTGTATTCAATTCCCTTTGTCTATCGGTATGTTACTTGCCCGAGATTCGATCGTTGGTATCCAATACCTTGTTCAATCTCGTTACCGGCAAGTCACTTTACTCGTTCCGTAACACATCATCCCATGATCAACTCCTTGGTCACATTGCGCATATGATGATGTCCTACCGAGTGGGCCCAGAGATACCTCTCCGTTTACACGGAGTGACAAATCCCAGTCTCGATCCGCATAAAACAATAGATACTTTCGGAGATACCTGTAGTGCACCTTTATAGTCA
>NW_021239374.1:0-1406 GCF_002162155.2 Triticum dicoccoides | reverse complement strand
TATGGCTTGAGGCCGCTATTGCATTAGTCGAGGCTATTGATTCTATGGACGGAACCACCATTGGTGTCATGCTTGAGGACCAATCACTTGGCGTCGACGTCCTTGACCCTCTTGAGGCAGCCGTTGCGTCAGCTGACTTTATTGAGGCAGCGGATGGAGCTACCATTGATGTCATTCTTGAGGACTCCTCACCTGGTGTCGGCGCCAACGACCCCATATGGTTTGAGGCTGCTATTGCGTTAGTCGAGGCTATTGAGTCCATGGACGGAACCACCATTGATGTCATGCTTGAGGACCAATCACTTGGCATCGACGTCCTCGACTGCACATGGCTGGAGGCCGCCGTTGTTGGCGTTCTTGACGCTGCCGCCGTGGCCGTTCTTGTTGGCGTAGTTGAGGATGCGGGCGGAGCCTCCTGTGACCTCACCTTCTGACCAAGAAACTCTCTTGGCATGGCGTGATCTGCTTCTCTTCTTCGCCGTACGTCCTCCTCCTCCTCCTCCTGCTCTTCCTCTTCTGCCTGATGAGCTGAGCTGGTGTGAGCTGGGTGAGGTATTTGCTTTGTGTTGGTTGGGGTTGAGGAAGCGCTGCGGTAACGACATATATACACAGAAGGATGTCATCTCTTTCGGTGTCGTCGCTTGTTTGGCTCAAACTTACGTCTGTTCACACTTCACACTCGCAACGGAAGCCAGTTTGTCCCATGTGTTTCCTTCCTTGAATATATCGAGTATACACGATACACACATATTACTACTGACGGATGGATGCGAGTGGGTCAAGTCAAAGGCCATGGTCGTCACCGCATTCGTCTTCATTTCTCATACATTAGAATATGCGTTAGGTAAGTTTAGGTAGCAGACGGCTAAGAATGAAATAAATAGCTTCTTTTGTCAGGTAAGAATGAAATGAATAGCCGATGGCAAATGGAGGCGTTGATTGGTACTCTCGTACGCTGCATGGATTTTGGGTCTCCTGCATCTGTGTGCTAGTTGAGTCTGGCGAGGCTGATACGAGGCTTGCTATGGTCTACACTGCGTTTGTTGGCCTGCCTTGCATCACTGTGGATTCTTCTTTTTGCTGTTTGATCACCTGCATCTCTGATTGAGGTGAGCAGATGCAAAGCACAGGTGAGCCTAGAAGGGACGAGGTCTTCGTCCTATGGCTGTCACTGAGAAGAGGAAAAGACGTGGAAAAGTTTTCTAAACGCCACCTTGATTTACCAAATGCCAGTTGCATGCCTTATATCACGGATAACAATTATTGCAAGAAACTGCTTGAACACGAGAAACATGTATGTCACTATTTCCTTTTATGTAGTCCGCCAACAATGACCTTCTGCACCACTCGACAACACAAGTGAGGCACAAAGTGTTTACTCGGCCACAACATGGACCAGGCTCCAT
>NW_021239373.1:0-1268 GCF_002162155.2 Triticum dicoccoides | reverse complement strand
AGGGATTTGAACTTTCGAAAGCCGTGCCCGCGGTTATGGGCAGATGGGAATTTGTTAACGTCCGGTTGTAGAAAACCCGAAGTCGACCTTAATTAAAATACATCAACCGTGTGTGTAACCGTGATGGTCTCTTTCCGGCGGAGTCCGGGAAGTGAACACGGTGTTGGAGTTATGCTTGACGTAGGTTGCTATAGGATCACTTCTTGATCATACTTTTATCGACCGTGCTTTGCCTTCTCTTCTCGCTCTCATTTGCGTATGTTAGCCACCATATATGCTAGTCGCTTGCTGCAGCTCCAACTCATCACTCCATCCTTCCTATAAGCTTAAATAGTCTTGATCTCGCGGGTGCGAGATTGCTGAGTCCCTGTGGCTCACAGATACTTCCAAAACCAGGTTTGCAGGTGCCTATGTTACCGTGCAGATGACGCAACCAAGCTCAGGAGGAGCTCGATGAAGATCTTGCCCTTTGTGTTGTTTCGTTCTAGTTGATCAGTAGTGGAGCCCAGTTGGGGTCGATCGGGGACCTTTGTCGCATTTGGGGTTCTTCTTTTATTTTGGTTCCGTAGTCGGACGTTGATTGTATCTGGATGATGTAATGCTTTATTCATGTAATGGTGTGAAGTGGCGATTGTAAGCCAACTATGTATCTCTTTCCCTTATGTATTACATGGGTTGTGTGAAGATTACCTCACTTGCGACATTGCTTTCAATGCGGTTATGCCTCTAAGTCGTGCTTCGACACATGGGAGATATAGCCGCATCGAGGGCGTTACAAGTTGGTATCAGAGCCATACCCCGACCTTAGGAGCCCCCATTGCTTGATCGTTTTTAGCAGCCGAGTTGTGTCTAGAAAAATGTTTTGAGTCCTTAGGAATTATATATCGGAGAGCTTAGGAATTCTTTTACTCCCCAGTCTCTTCATCGCTCTGGTAAGGCATCCTGACGTAGAGTTTTGACTCTTCTCTTCTCAAATTTCACTAAATTTTTTTTAGGATCACGCGAGTATTTTGGTTTTGTTCCGATGGTTTTGTGACGAGAACATTGTTCTTGGTGCCTCCTGTCTTTAGGGGTTGTGGCAGTGTCCCGGGGAGTTGAGCTCCGAGGTGTTGTCGTCACAATTTTATCGTTGCAATTCTGGTATACTTGAGATATGTTCGCCGACATCGAAAATCTCTTTTATGCAGTTGTTGGTGAGATAACCCCGATAACCCAGTACTGAGGTGAGTACGGGAGTATTGCCATGACTTGTATAACGGATGCTTTTC
>NW_021239372.1:0-390 GCF_002162155.2 Triticum dicoccoides | reverse complement strand
TAGCAATAGCGTTGGCCTCTAACCAGCGCTACTGCTAAATAGCTGTAGCGGTGAGTGCTTAACAATGCTACTACTACGCTTACCTTATCCACACCATGCGCGCGTCCCTCTCACTCTCCCCTCACACACTCTCACTCGCCCACCGTACTACTCCCCCGCGCGTCGTCGCCGCCGTCGCCCCCAAGGTATCTGCCTCCCTCCCTCCCCCCTCCTCTCGCCGCCCTCCTCTCTCCCTCCTCCCACGGCCCTCCTCTCTCCTCCCTCCTCGCGTCGGCGGCCGTCGCTCCTCCCTCCTCTCCCTCGTCCAACCGCCGCCCTGCTCCCACTGCCCTCCTCTCTCCTCCCTTCCCCAGCCGCCCGAAGCCCTCACTCCTCCCTCTTCCTCCTCCT
>NW_021239371.1:0-819 GCF_002162155.2 Triticum dicoccoides | reverse complement strand
TGTCTTCGTTCTAATGTCTATAGGAGGTGTCGTGCGGACAGCTGCTTGACTGAACGGGAGGCGTGTGAGTGCAGTCCGGTGTGCAGGCTGACCGAGAGGCGTGCAAGCTGTCCTCCAATGCGCAGACTCACCAGGAAGCGTGCGAGTTGTACACTGCGCAGGCTCACTGAGATTCGAGCCCTTTGACTTCCATGGTCACCCGCCTTCCTCTCCATTAATGGCGCCCGAGCTGCTGCTTAATACGAGCGGCCTTTCTATTCGCTTCCCATTCCCCTCCATCCCGTAGACCTCCACAAACGCCATGGTGCAGAAGGACCATCTGCCACTAGTCTTCAAGTTTGGTGAAGTCGACTCCGAGCCAGAGGAGATAGAAAATAAGGAGGAATGGGGCCTCATGGACATGGCCTAGAACGAGGTGGCCGCGAATGTTGCTGCCCCCGCTCATGTCCCAGCTCCCATCCCTGCGCCCACGCCAGCGACTATCCCTGTCGCATTGACGGGCTGGTCGCCGAGCACTATCGCAGAGCTGGAAGCTGCGGGCGTCACCGAGGTCTCCACGGACCCGTGCGAGCTCGTGTACATGCCAGCGCTAGCGCCCGTGCCCGTCCCCGTGCGTTTGGCTGCACCCGCCGCGCCCGTGCCCCCCTCAGCGGCATGGGACGCCGCCGTCGACCGCTGCCTCTTAGCGCCGCCAGCTGCCGTCCTCCCGTGCCCCGCCCATCGATCGCACGACGACATTATGTTATATTTACAAGTGAAGAACATTCTGAGCTTCCTTGAAGACTTCAAAAACGGCGTCCCGGAGGACGACAGCGACAA
>NW_021239370.1:0-1041 GCF_002162155.2 Triticum dicoccoides | reverse complement strand
TCCATGACTTGTCGGTCTTTTCTCCTTCACAGTAGTGGCCATTGTAGTGTCGTCGAACACAAGGCGCAAGATGAGAACGATGCTTTAACACCCACTCATGCATTGAAGATGACTTGGATGGTTCCAGTAGTACCCATACTTGGAGTTGGCACTCATAGATAGTGGTGTAGTAGACTCCATGTTCCCGAGATATACTATAGGCTTGTTATCGATAGATTATTATTTTGGGGGTTTTGATGACTAAATGTGTCTTCTTGTCCAACAAAAGCCTAAGCATAATATCGCAAATTGTTTATGCACAATTTATACAGAGAGATAAGAATAATCATGAATTGATTGTGCTACTGATCGATGTATACCTTATGATAAGACTGCTACGACAATGAAGGTAGAGTGCTCCTCGCTAGTACACGGTGCCACGACGCTTGGGATCTCCTAGTTGATCCGATCACATCATGATTGTAGTAGCATCTCCTTCCCGGATAAAAGGTTACTCCTCCCATTGGTCATTTCTCGACGAGTACACTTGTACCATGTATGCACATCGTGGGGTGTTACCCTTGCCCGTATTTCAGAAGAGGAGCGTGTCATTTTTTAGCGACACGACAGGATTGAAAACAAGGTACGTCATACGTGTTGCACTTGCACACGAGTCGGGAGAACTCCTAGCGGCTCAGCTGGCAAGGCTTCCAAAATCCATCAGCAATCAGGCCCGGCCCAATAGCACGTTCGAGCTCTCGGACACAAAATGTCTGATTGCTATCGATACTCGATAGCACTCTGTACAAAAACAATAGAGAAAAGGATCTTTTATTTAAGGGAAATGAGTCCCTTCAACCACGGATCTTGTGAGAGCATCTGCCGCCTCCATGTCCGTCACATAGGCTCTTAATCATACGACCGGGGGTCAACCCCTCTGAGTCCACGTTCTGCAACTGGTTCATTGCTTCAGAAAGATGTTTTCCAACTGGTCCATTGTTTCAGAAAGAGGTTCTACAACTGGCCCCTTGTTGCCAACCGACCAAGGGCTAGATCCCGCAA
>NW_021239369.1:0-501 GCF_002162155.2 Triticum dicoccoides | reverse complement strand
AGATTTCTTATTCAAGTATCCTTTTATTGATGGGAAGCTTCTCCATTCCTTTTTCGTCAATGTCTTATCCGATGATTTCTCATGAAGATTCTTACAGAGCCTCAAGTTCATCATTTTTTTCATTCTTTTTCTTCTCCGGTGGATTCAAGTCAAGATTTCAGTGCTGATCATATTATTTTCCGTATTTCAAATGCTTTTCTTATGCCGGTGCACCTCATAATCATTCCCCGCTTGATATTCATTTGTTCCGGAGTGCTCAAGATATCTCGAAGATTCGTGTTTCCACTCTGCTTTCGTTCCATTCAACCGGTGCTTTCTCTCTTTTAAATTGTTCTATGGTGTATCATTTGAGTGGGCCCTAACCCACAGGTCTTTTCCCAGGATCTTACCTAACTCTTCTTATTTTCCCGGAGCTATCCTAAATTCTTGTCAAAGTTTGACGTAGGTATGAATTTTCATCAGTCAAATGCCTTTCTCCAAGATCTTTCAAATTCTTTTCAT
>NW_021239368.1:0-385 GCF_002162155.2 Triticum dicoccoides | reverse complement strand
CTCTTAGTAACCTTTCAGGACAGACAAACAAAGGATACCACGCATGCACGCACTGTTTAGATGACACTGAAAGTATATACCTGGACAAATGCAGGAAGAATGTGTACCTGGGCCATCGTCGATTTCTTCCGACCAACCATCAATGTCGAAAGAAAGGCAAGCATTTCAAAGGCGATGCAGATCACCGGAAGAAACATGCCATGCGCACCGGTGATCACGTGCTTGATATGGTCAATGATTTACACTACGTAATCTTTGGAAAGGGTCCCGGTGGACTAGCTGTTCCGAATGACGCTGAGTAACACGCACCCATGTGGAAGAAGAAATCTATATTTTGGGACCTACCCTACTGGAAAGACCTAGAGGTCCGCTCCTCAATCAACGT
>NW_021239367.1:0-1702 GCF_002162155.2 Triticum dicoccoides | reverse complement strand
AATGAGCTTACAAAGAAAGATGTGCCTTTTCTTTGGGGTACCGCACAGGAAGAAGCCTTCACGGTATTGAAAGATAAGTTGACACATGCTCCTTTACTCCAACTTCCTGATTTTAATAAGACTTTTGAGCTTGAATGTGATGCTAGTGGAATTGGATTAGGCGGTGTGTTATTACAAGATGGCAAACCTGTTGCATACTTTTCTGAAAAATTGAGTGGGCCTAGTCTGAATTATTCTACTTATGATAAAGAATTATATGCTCTTGTTCGGACTTTAGAAACATGGCAACATTATTTATGGCCCAAAGAATTTGTTATACATTCTGATCATGAATCTTTGAAACATATTAAAAGTCAAGCTAAACTGAACCGTAGACATGCTAAATGGGTTGAATTCATTGAGACTTTTCCTTATGTCATTAAACACAAGAAGGGAAAAGAAAATGTTATTGCTGATGCATTGTCTCACCGCTATACTATGCTTTCACAACTTGACTTCAAAATATTTGGTTTGGAAACCATCAAAGATCAATATGTGCATGATGCTGATTTTAAAGATGTAATGCAGAATTGTAAAGAAGGAAGAATGTGGAACAAGTTTGTTGTTAACGATGGATTTGTGTTTCGTGCTAACAAGCTATGCATTCCAGCTAGCTCCGTTCGTCTTTTGTTGTTGCAGGAGGCGCATGGAGGAGGATTAATGGGACACTTTGGCGTGAAGAAGACGAAGGACGTACTTGCTACACATTTCTTTTGGCCAAAGATGAGACGGGATGTTGAGCGTTTTATTGCTCGCTGCACTACATGTCAAAAAGCTAAGTCACGACTCAATCCTCATGGTTTATATATGCCTTTGCCTGTACCTAGTGTTCCTTGGGAGGATATATCTATGGACTTTGTTTTAGGTTTACCTCGAACAAAGAAGGGGAGGGATAGCATATTTGTTGTCGTGGATAGATTCTCGAAAATGGCACACTTTATACCATGTCATAAAAGCGATGATGCTGTTAATGTTGCTGATTTGTTCTTTCGTGAAATTATTCGCTTGCATGGTGTGCCAAATACTATTGTTTCAGATCGTGATACTAAATTTCTTAGCCACTTTTGGAGATGTTTATGGGCTAAGTTGGGGACTAAACGGCTTTTTAGTACTACTTGTGACCCCCAAACTGATGGACAAACTGAAGTAGTCAATAGAACGTTGTCTACTATGCTTAGGGCTGTTTTGAAGAATAATAAGAAAATGTGGGAGGAATGCTTGCCTCATATTGAATTTGCTTATAATCGTTCGTTGCATTCTACTACTAAGATGTGCCCTTTTGAAGTTGTGTATGGTTTCCTACCTCGTGCACCTATTGATTTGTTGCCTCTTCCATCTTCGGAGAAGGTTAATTTTGATGCTAAACAACGTGCTGAATTGATTTTAAAAATGCATGAGTTAACTAAGGAAAACATTGAGCGTATGAATGCCAAATATAAACTTGCTGGAGATAAGGGTAGAAAACATGTTATGTTTGCACCTGGAGATCTTGTTTGGTTACATTTGCGTAAGGATAGATTTCCTGATTTGCGCAAATCAAAGCTCATGCCACGGGCTGATGGTCCCTTTAAGGTGTTAGAGAAAATAAATGATAATGCATATAAACTTGAGCTGCCTGCAGATTTTGGGGTTAGTCCCACTTTTAACATTGCAGATTTGAAGC
>NW_021239366.1:0-401 GCF_002162155.2 Triticum dicoccoides | reverse complement strand
AGCACTAAAGCACCGGATCCCATCAGAACTCCGAAGTTAAGCGTGCTTGGGCGAGAGTAGTACTAGGATGGGTGACCTCCTGGGAAGTCCTCGTGTTGCATTCCCTTTTTAATTTTTTTCGCGCCGCGTGCAAAACAAAACGCACGTGTAAGTAATATATTTACCGTGTTTTATTATTTTGCACGAGTGCGATAAGTCATAGCTGGGTGCTCACGATTCACGGGTCCAGCGTCGGGCGTTGTGGCGCGGCAAGCGTGCACTGGTGCGGTTGAGAGGGAGGGGTGGAAACCGCGTTAAACTCGTCTCCGTAGTTGAGAGGGAGCGGCCAAAGCAATGTACAATCGTCTTTGTAGTGGAGCTGGGAGGGGCAAGGATAAGGGACGAAGACCGGGGTAACATGT
>NW_021239365.1:0-570 GCF_002162155.2 Triticum dicoccoides | reverse complement strand
AGGTATTGGGATACCGACGATCGAGTCTCGGGCAAGTAACGTACCGATTGACAAAGGGGATTGTATACGGGGTTTGATCAAATCCTCGACATTGTGGTTCATCCGATGACATCATCGAGGAGCATGTGGGAGCCAACATGGGTATCCAGATCCCGCTGTTGGTTATTGATCGGAGAGTCGTCTCGGTTATGTATGCATGTCTCCCGAACCCGTAGGGTCTACACAATTAAGGTTCGGTGACGCTAGGGTTGTATGAATATGAGTATGCAGTATACCGAATGTTTTTCGGAGTCCCGGATGAGATCCCGGATGTCACGAGGGGCTTCGGAATGGTCCGGAGGTAAAGAACTATATACAAGAAGTGGTATTTCGGCCATCGGGAAAGTTTCGGGGTCACCCGGTATTGTACCGGGACCACCGGAGGGGTCCCGGGGGTCCACCGGGTGGGGCCACCCATCCCGGAGGGCCCCATGGGCTGAAGTGGGAGGGGAACCAGCCCATAGTGGGCTGGTGCGCCCACCTAGGCTCACCCGCTGCGCCTAGGGTTGAAACCCTAGGGTGGGGGGGGGG
>NW_021239364.1:0-971 GCF_002162155.2 Triticum dicoccoides | reverse complement strand
ACCAATAGTGTTCGTAATGAACTACGGTCACATATATTTAGGAAGGCTGGTAAGATTTTTACTATTTGTCATCAGTGCATCTTTTCCATACATTATTTTTGAAACTAAACTTCATTGCTAAGTATGTTAACATACGATGTTCTTCAACAGGGACTCCCGATGAATGTTGTGCCTTATGGGATCGAGACTAAAGGTACCATGAGTATTATCAGCTTACAGCCAAGATATCCTACAGATTACTTTAGTGCATTCAAGATTAGCGACGGATGCTTAATAGTGCAAGACTGGACCAAATATGTGATGGGGGAGCGCAGAGAAGTACTAGGGGGCAGCAAACAGATATGCTACCCACGATTAGGAGACAGGTTTATCTGTATGCTCCAGCATGATCAAGGAGGAGAGCTATACATGTTTTATGTTATTTTACCTAAGAGAGAGTAGCAGGAGTGATTAGCTAGCTAGAAATGAGTTTGAGGATGATGATGTTCTACACTATATTACTATGATGATAAAATAGCTAGTGTTGGTGGTAATGACTGTGATGATTATTATTAGCTGGTGTTAGTGGTGATTAAATAAATACTATTTTTTTGAGACTGAAATAAATACTGTTGGTGGTAATGACTATGAGGATGATTAAATAGCTTGTGCTGGCGGATTAGATTCAATTGGAGGCAACATGTGGTGCACATCGAAAGTACTACTAGTCCAAACTAGATCAAGTTTTGATTAGTAGTATACTTTTGACATGCACCACATATTGCCTCCACTTGAACCTAATCCACCTTCATTTGACACACTGTTGGACATAATGATGTAAACCTCATAACTGGTATTGTACCAATATTTGTACGATGGCGCATAAATACACTAAAAAAAGTACTAGTAGCGATGGACAGAAAACACGCTGCAAGTAGTTACCTTAGCAGCAGCGTGGTACCGAACAAACGCTGCAGCTATTTGTCCTAGCA
>NW_021239363.1:0-1319 GCF_002162155.2 Triticum dicoccoides | reverse complement strand
TGTACAATCTGATTTATCAACAGGAATCCTCGCCGGTTGGTTTAAGAACTGGCGAGGACTCCTATTGCGGCCAGAGATCCTACACATAGAGTTCAATGAAGACCAAGTGCTTGTGAAAGTTATAGAAGAAACATATTTAAGGTGGGTAAAACTCTCTTCACGGAGCGAGGTAGGACTAAATTTTTGTAGTTAATTTAGCAGTAGCGATTATTTCATGAATGCGATGCTGCTACGTTACGTAGTAGTAGCGCTGTTTATTTTAACGCGCTGCTGCTATAACTGGCCTCGCGGCGGCGTCGTGGGAATTTTAGCAGCAGCGCTTTTTGGAGTGCACACGCTACTGATAAACTTGTTTCAGCAGCGTGTTTCCACGGCCCGCACTACTGCTACTTAGCAGCAGCGCCTGATTTTAAAGCGCGCTGCTGGTAAGATTCTGTGTATAGGCGTTTCCCTAGTAGTGACACTTTCCAACATCCCTAGCCTTCATCATCTGATGATCTTGATAATTACAAAGGACATGTCCAATCTTTTCCATGTCATCCAAAAAGAGCTAAAGGCGCCTTCCACATGTTGGGTGGTCATTTTAGTTGTCCATGAAACACCGGTAGCAAAAATTTGGAAAAACATCCAGTAAAGTCCTCACATGCCACCATGCATTGATGTGGGGAAGAATCTCTGTGGCACAACAAAGAATGCAGTAAACATGTGAATGGGACAAATAGCAAGGGCCTAATCGTTTCCAATTGCTCAGATTTTATCAACCACACTTGATTGTGCAAATAGATCCTTCCAAATAGTCATTAGCCAAATCATACGAAATCACACATTGGCTGAGGCTTTGAGCTCACTTTCAATCTTCCCTCCATCGTTGTAGCTCCGAAATCCAGGACGATTGTGATGGTGTGGATTTAGAGATCTTTCTGTCTTACATCAGCTGGAAGCACTGCAAAATGATTTTCCTATAACTTCTCCCGGATTTTTTCTTGATTTTTTGTCTTTTCAAGAAAATATCCAAAACTAGAAATATCAAGAAACAGAGTTGTGGAGGTGTATTGAATCTTTGAAGTTCTTCAAACCTCTTTTGGATGAGTCATAGTTGAAGTACACTCTCTTCTACAATGTATTCATTGTTTAGGGTAGGGAAGAGATGATGTCATGGCAAATGTAGTTCTTTTGGGGCACTCTGGGGTTTACCCAATCGCCTTAGGGTTGTGCTTTATCCAATTCAATCAAATACTTGTGTGGAGTTTCTTCGCTCCAAATAGGATTTTCACATGAGTTGCCGACACAAATTTAGTTACTGCCACCAGTGGGAATTT
>NW_021239362.1:0-1045 GCF_002162155.2 Triticum dicoccoides | reverse complement strand
ATTTCAAATAATTTTACACTAGAGTTGAACTAGCTCTATGACCTAGTACAAATAATTTTACACTAGAGTTGAACTAGCTCTATAGGCTAGTTCAAATAATTTTACACTAGAGTTGAACTAGCTCTATAGGCTAGTTCAAATAATTTTACACTAGAGTTGAACTAGCTTTACAAGCTAGTTCAAATAATTTTACACTAGAGTTGAACTAGTTCTACAAGCTAGTTTAAATAATTTTATATTAGAGTTGAACTAGCTCTATAACCTAGTACAAATAATTTTACACTAGATTTGAACTATCTCTATAACCTAGTACAAATAATTTTACCCTAGAGTTGAACTAGCTCTATAACGTAGTACAAATGATTTTACACCACTGTTGAACTAGCTCTACAAGGTAGTTCAAATAATTTTACACTAGAGTTGAACTACCTCTATAACCTAGTACAAACAATTTTACACTAGAATTAAACTAGCTCTATAAGCTAGTTCAAATAATTTTACACTAGAGTCGAACTAGCTCTATAAGCTAGAACAAATAATTTTACACTAGAGTTAAACTAGCTCTACAAGCTAGTTCAAGTAATTTTACACTAGAGTTGAACTAGCTCTACAAGCTAGTTCAAGTAATTTTACAGTAGAGTTGAACTAGCTCTATAACCTAATACAATTAATTTTACACTAGAGTTGAACTAGCTCCACAAGCTAGTTCAAATAATTTTACACTAAACTTGAACTAGCTCTACAGGCTAGTTCAAATAGTTTTACACTAATCTTGAACTACCTCTACAAGGTAGTTTAAATAATTTTACCCTAGATTTCAACTAGCTCTATAACCTAGCACAAATAATTTTACGCTAGAGTTGAACTAGCTCTATAACCTAGTACAAATAATTTTACACTAGAGTTGAACTAGCTCTATAACCTAGCAGAAATGATTTTACACTACTGTTGAACTAGCTCTACAAGCTAGTTCAAATAATTTTACTCTAGAGTTGAACTAGCTCTATAACCTAGTACAAATAATTTTACACTAGAATTAAACTAG
>NW_021239361.1:0-504 GCF_002162155.2 Triticum dicoccoides | reverse complement strand
ATCGTCTCGAATAATATATAATATTGAATAGTACATCACTGGCTAGCTAATTAAAGATCGAATACTACATAAGAATCTAGGACACTCGCGGTTCCTGCGGCGCGGGCGGTGGACACCCAAAGAGAAGGAACCCTCACAGGATCATAGCTGAAGTGAGATTCCCGAAGATACTGCCAGGTATTGGAGAACCTGCCGCCCTCTAACGCAACCATGTAGTGATGGACGTGCTCGTCCTCCTCCCTGACACGGCGACGTACCACCTCCGGCGGGGCCGGGTCCCTCCGCACCGAAACTGGCCCACGCGAATGCCACCAAACGAGATCAGGGTCGACGACGGGACCCGGGGCCGGGTTCCTCATCAAGCGGCGCGCCCCTCCAGGCAGCACCTCCCAGTGTCAGCCCGGCGGAGCCCAGTCCCGGACATGGGTCGGCTGGACGTCGTCGCGGACGGGTCGACGGCGAGGATGCGGGCCGGGCATCGTCGAGAACAAATACTAGCTATAT
>NW_021239360.1:0-939 GCF_002162155.2 Triticum dicoccoides | reverse complement strand
AATTCACGTTGATAATATGGTGGAACCCAACGCGTACGCATAGCAGTTTTCAAAGCAGCCCAAGTAGTTGGAATAGGATATAATCTACAATGTTCAGACCACCATACACATGCAAAACTAGTGAAAGCACAAACGGCAGCAGCAACTCGTCTCTCCTCAGGATATTGTAAACATGTAAATCGTTGTTCAGTTTCTAACTCCCAAGTAAGATATATATCAGGAACATATCTACCCTCAAATGGTGGAATATTCAATTTCAGTTTAGGAATATGGACATCATCTCGTACCTGAGGTGGTGGTGCAGGCCTACCATTACGAATATATACCTGAGGTCGACCTGCTGGTGGTGGTACAGGTGGCTGCACGTAGTGTTGATTTTGATCAACCTCATCCTCATAATCTCCCACATAATCATCCTCCTCCGCATCAGCAGCAGGAGCCATAGAAGTATCAACAGAAGCACCAATAGTTTGGCCAAACTCAAGAGGAACACGGCTTGCTCGGCGGAGGTCTGCTTCGCGACGTGGAGGTAGTCGTTGTTGTTGTTGTTGGAGAGGTGCGTTAGCTGCAGCGGGTGGTGGTGGTGGAAGACGCGCGAGCAATTCATTAAACTTGTTATCGAGCTTTGTTTCGAACGTCTTCTCAAAGCCAGTGATCTTCTCCATGGCCTCCTCAAAATTGTTCAGCACATCTTGCACCTGTTCAGTCATCATTTGCTGAAACTTATCATGAAGCTCCTTGTTCGATAAATTCTCCCAGTCAATCTCGTCGGCTTGTGATCCTGGCATGGTTAGCAGCAATAGAAACACACAAGAATATGATCCTACAGACTACGAACAAGTGGTGGTGGTGGGTGTCACAAATCCGTCAAGCAAATCTCAAATTCTTACCAGTTCTTACCCAGCAGCAGGCGGTGATCGGCAACCGTTGTAGTCAAAA
>NW_021239359.1:0-1090 GCF_002162155.2 Triticum dicoccoides | reverse complement strand
ATATATATATATATATATATATATTACTTTAATGTAAAATATGCCTAAAAAGGTGGAAATAAATTAAGCCCATTTACTAATTTTCCGTGGTACAAATGGACTTGCCATGTGAACAGCAGAAGCGCGGGACTATAAAATGAACAATTTATTCATAAGTTCACAACAAAGTGGTTATTATGAATTTAAGATTACTAGCAGGATAATGATACATAACTATGCCAAAAGAAAGAATATAACTACTCTTAAGCTTCCAAACCTACCAATTTGACATCTTCGTTTTTTTTCTGTTGTGGGTTATTTGAGATCTTAGTTTGTTCAAGCTAGTTCTCATGTAGTGAACTTCTAACTGCTGTGATCACACCATGAGAAAAAAAAGGCATACTATCGCTACGCTCTAACACTTACACTAGATGATTCTCGCATATGTCAATAGGAAGGGATATTTACTTATTTAGTTCAGTTATTCTACAAAGAATTTGCCAATCTTGTTATTTATTGTTTTATCAGCAGATATTTATACATGATAAACTGATAAAGGAAGATTACTAGCTCTGACTAGAATCAAAAAAATTACATAAATTCAGCTAACAGTGGACAAATTACAACCCACTGTCTGGCTACAGGACATAGAGTATATTAGATACCACTAATAGATAACATCCAGATGACCAAACACGACGACTCAAGCATCATCAGAACAGAACAATATCAGCACGTGTTGAAGAGGTCATCAAGCAGAAAAAGAAACTACTGAAAATTGTTGGCTTACCACGACATCGTGTGAAATATTTTCTTTGGTGAATTATCAAACAAATAATTGGTTTTGTTGTATGTTGAAGAGGTCATCAAGCAGAAAAAGAAACAAGTGACTTAAGATTGTTAACTTAGCATGAAAGGATGTGAATCGTATGCTGTCACCACCGGACTCGCGGGCTATGCCTACGGCCCAGGGCCGTCGGCATAGGTCCATTGCCGTCGGCATAGATCTATGCCTACGGCTGCCGTCGGCATAGCCCCGTCGGCGTAGATCACGTCAGCGTAGATGTGTCAGACCGTCGGCGTAGTATAGCCGTCGGTATAGGAGCGTATG
>NW_021239358.1:0-1863 GCF_002162155.2 Triticum dicoccoides | reverse complement strand
TCTTGAATCCATTCGTTTGTTGATTGCATATGCTTCCCATCACAACTTTAAGTTGCAACAAATGGATGTGAAAAGTGCTTTTCTTAATGGTCCTATTAATGAGTTGGTCTATGTCAAGCAACCCCCCCGGTTCGAGGATCCCTACTTCCCGGATCATGTGTATCAACTCGATAAGGCACTCTATGGCCTTAAACAAGCCCCACGTGCGTGGTATGACCACCTTACCGAGTTATTACAAGATCGTGGATTTGAAGTGGGGCTAATCGATCCCACTCTTTTTACTAAGAAGGTCAAAGGGGAGTTGTTTGTATGCCAACTATATGTTGATGACATTATCTTTGGTTCCCCTAACAAGGCTTTCAATGAGGAGTTTGCCGCTCTCATGACCTCCAAGTTCCAGATGTCTTCAATGGGAGAGTTGAAGTTCTTTCTTGGTTTTGACATCAAACAAAGAAGAGAAGGAACCTTCATCAACCAAGCCAAATACACTCAAGACATGCTTAAACGGTTCAAGCTAAGTGATGTCAGGCCGGCTTCTACACCAATGCCTACCAAGTGCCAACTCGACATCGATCCCAATGGTAAAGCGGTGGATCAAAAGGTATATCGCTCCATGATTGGCTCCTTGCTTTACCTTTGTGCATCTAGACCGGATATCATGTTGAGTGTGGGGATGTGTGCACGGTTTCAAGCCGCACCAAAGGAAAGTCACTATGTGGCGGTCAAGTGAATCTTTCGATATTTGGCTCATACCCCAAACTTTGGCTTATGGTACCCAAGAGGAGCAAATTTCAAGCTTGAAGGGTTTACGGATTCCGATTGGGCGGGAGATAAAGTGGATAGGAAATCCACTTCCGGAGGGTGCCAGTTTCTTGGGTGCTCTTTGGTAAGTTGGTCTTCCAAAAAGCAAAGTTGTGTGTCTCTCTCGTCCACAGAAGCAGAATATGTGGCGGCCGGTAGTTGTTGTGCACAACTCTTATGGATGAGGCAAACTTTAAAGGAATATGGTGTCATTTGTGACAAAGTGCCTCTTTGGTGTGACAACGGAAGTGCCATCAAGATTTCTCTCAACCCGGTGCAACACTTCAAGACGAAGCACATTGAGATTCGGTATCACTTCATCCGGGATCACATTAGGCGAGGAGAGATCGAGCTCAAGTATGTCAACACTCATGATAACCTTGCAGATATTTTCACGAAACCCTTGGATGAAGCAAGATTTCGCGAGTTAAGGCATGAGCTAAATATCATTGATTCGAGCAATGTGACTTGAAACCTTGCACACACCACCCCACTCATCTTGGTATCTTGCTTAGATGTAGGCATGGACATAGGGGGAGTGTTGTTCTCTCAATGAACTTTCCCTCCCCCCATTATGCAGAAAATGATCAACTCTTTCACAATAGTCATTTTTTATGGTACTTGTGCTTCAAAGACGAGTTTTGGTCATGGGCCCAAGGATAATTCTTCGCGGTGCCATACCAATTGACTCAAACATAGGTGGCTCCGGCTACCGCCCTGTCCTGAGAGAGGCCAGAGCTTGCTCTGTTTCATGTGGTTGTGTGTGTTTGAGTTGTTTCTGGTCTGTTGTGTGTGTGTGTGTGTGTTGTCTCGTCGGTCCTCTTGTTCTCTTGGCTTTGCTTTCCGTTTTTCCTTTTTGAGCGTTAGCCGTTGGTCTAGAAGTCGTTTGGCTGCTGAAGCGGTACTACCGCTGGTGGCGAGCGGTACTACCGCCCTTGGCGGTACTACCGCTCTCCAGCGTGGTACTACCGCTCCAGCGGTACTACCGCCCTCCGGAGCGGTACTACCGCTGTGAGGCGCGGGCTGGGGGTTATATCGGGGGCAGGGGGAGTTTCTTCTCCC
>NW_021239357.1:0-890 GCF_002162155.2 Triticum dicoccoides | reverse complement strand
GGAGGAGGGAGTACCTCAGTGGATGTGAGGCACCAGATCTCCAGCGGCGGCGGTGGCGGATGACGGGGGCGCGGGGGAGAAGGTACTGAGTGAGAGGGAGAGTGAGGGGGTCTCTGTCGCGTGGGGGACGATAAGGTAGGGATAGTAGTAGCGCGTATCTAAGAAAAGCGCCACTACTACGGAATAGCAGTAGCGCGCTATCTTTATACGCGCTGCTACTAGGTGGGGCTAGCCATTATACCCCAGTTCAAACTTAGCAGCAACGCGTTTTGCTAAAACGCGGAGCTGCTGAAAGGATAGCAGTAGCGCGTCTAACTGACACGCGCTACTACTAAGTAGCAACAGCGCTCCATTTTACCCAACGCTACTGCTAAGATTATGTGTATAAGCTTTTTCCTAGTAGTGAGAGGACCCCTCTTCTGTATTTCGTAGGTAGTCTATATTATTTCACAATGGCATGATACGCTTAGTTTGCCCTAGCGAATCACACGTCAAAAAGCACTGGCACAACATTATAATGCCATTACGATTTACAGCTAATTCCATCAACTTGTCCTCGGATTGTAGGAGATTTGAGTAAGAGATTGTCTATTTAACCTGAATTCTTTGTTGCAGGTTCGGCCAAATCCTCTGGCACTGCAAGAGGTTTTTGTTCAATGCATGTAGGAGGAGTGCATTTAAATATAATAGAAGAAGAGAAAAAAATAATGGCAATGGGAAGGAGCAGGTGTGTTGTGAGGGGGCCAGCCCCACATCCCGCACCATCGCCTAGTCGATTCCCTCTTCTCCACGTGCCCCCTCCATGCTGACGGCAGCACACGTGATGGTCGTCTTTTGCTGAAAGTATAGTGATAGTGTTTACTCTGGGATCGACGGGACGTTCATCTCGG
>NW_021239356.1:0-2311 GCF_002162155.2 Triticum dicoccoides | reverse complement strand
ATCGGCCCCGTACCGGCACGTAATTCCTTGCAGCTCAATCAATCAAGAGAGGAAATCTTTCTAAAGAAGACAATATCATCGGCAGGACGAGCGTGCAAGCGGAGATAGATGACGTCGACTTCGTCGTGGTCCAAACTCCCGCCAGAACTCCTCGGTCTCATGCATGATCCCCATCATTGGCATCGTCCCCAGCACCGTCCATCTTGCACTTTGTCGAGCCGTCTGCCGCTCATGGCACCGGGCTCTGCATCGCCAAGGTCTTCCAGCGTGCAGCAGCCATGGGTCCTCAAATGGGCAGGGAATGTTTTTACTCTATCCAATCACAACCGCAACATGCACGGCATCCCCTTCATCCCCCATAATGTCGTCTACGCCGGCTCTTCTGACGGCTGGCTCGCCATCAATTGCACCTACGCCAAGAAGAGACACACCTATCTCTTGCACAACCCTTCCTCTAGAACAATCTGAGACTCCCTGAGCTTGACGATGCCATCAGCAATGCCCCGAATTGGTTTCAGATCCGTAAGGTGCTCGTATGGTCGAGTCTGAATGACCTCGTCGTCTTCATGACCAACAATACAAACCACCCCGTCATTCTCATCCACCCAGGAAAGGGTGTTTGGTTGCCGAAGCCGAATTGTACTACCTTCACTAGCATCGTCGATATTGCATTCCTTCGAGACATAGTTGACAGAATCACTCGACAGGAGGATCTCTTCTCCTTTTGAGTTGACTTTGATGGCCATGGGGTACCCATGGTCAGCAATATCAAGGGCATCATTCAAAATCCAATGGGTGCTAAAAATTCCAATGTGTAGAGCGACGATGATTCCAATGGTTGCAGTTCATGCAGCAATGACGAAGATGATGAGGCAGCTAATGATGATTCTAAGGTGTGGAGCGACGACGATTATAAGGTGCTTAAACAAGAGGGCGAAGAGACTGGTGATGATTATGCACTTAAAGAAGAGGGTGATGGGATTACCGATGACATCGAGTATATTCATTGGGAAAAAGTCGATGATCGCCCTGAAACTGGTGCTATACCATTCCCCACCATCAGGTACTTTGTTGAATCATGTGGGAAGTTGCTAATGGTGAGACGACAATTAGTGCAACTAGAGGATGCCCCGCGCGTTGCGGCAATTCAACAAAGATTTACAGAGATATAAAAAATAGGAAATCGGTAATGTGTGATATTTATTAGATTGAGACATTACAGCGCAGAAAAGTTAACACTGATCCATCTTAAAAAATTTAGAGGATTTGAAGAATATTCTGTAGTGACTTACGGTGAGGAGGGTAGTGGATCAATGCATACCGGTGACTTACAATAAGAGAAATAATGAAACCCATTTGCTTTGCATGACGGCCATAGCAAGATCCTACAATCTGATATTTGAGAAATAAACACAAATCAGTGCTGGAAATTTGGCTTTCTTCTTAGTGGACATGACGATGAGGTTCAACAAATACGTGCAAAACAAATATAATAGGCCTCTCACACCTAGATCGAGTTGTTGAATTGCTATTGCCAGGAGTTTGCAAGTGCTCACCTTCTTAAGGAAAAAAGGGATTGAGTGTTTTAATATGGAATGTGGTTAAGTAACAAACCAAATCTAGTGTGGTTGTAGGAATTTTCTTCCCTATTATTTCTCCAACCATTTACATATGCATGAGCTTGCATTGGTTCACCGGGAAGCATCCTACAATTGTAAAGAAGATTTGTCCACGTGTTAATGTCATTAGTATTAAACATGAGTAGATATAGCATTTAGGCCCAAACAACATTGTTAAAAGTATGATAACAAAGATGAAGAATAAGCATAGATAGTAGGAAGACAAACAAAAACTTTTCGTAGATGTAAAAAATATTTTGCATTTTAGAATCATATGTATGCAAATTCAAAATGATTTGGGGAAAACCTGGGGATGGGATTCACGGAGGAGATAAAAGCCATGAATTCCGACTCATATATGTGGGGTGATCCTCTATACAGGAGGTGGACGACGATGTCGTGGCGGGCCTGCCCCTGTGAAAACTCCATACGCCATTGGAAAGGGCAAGGAGGTGGAGGATTTCGGATCAGAGGTCAAGGGAGCGGCTTGGTGCACTCGCACTCAGTACCACCCACCCACGCTTAGGCCTACCCGATGCCGGCGTTGTGGAGGCCACATCGCGCTCTGCAGTAGCCCTTGGCGACCACGGCCTGGTTCGTGAGGACCACCAAGAGTGTGCCTTTCTTGTGTAGCGCACAGCCCGCGGGCTGGACTGGATGATCTAAACCGGAGTCAGGGAGTAGTGCTCGTC
>NW_021239355.1:0-1378 GCF_002162155.2 Triticum dicoccoides | reverse complement strand
AGAGACTCTAAAAGTCCATCGGCATGGAGCTTCTTCATGCGCTTGACACCAATGTGACCAAGGCGGCAGTGCCACAAGTATGTGGGACTATCGTTATCAACTTTACATCTTTTGGCATCTACACTATGAACATGTGTAATATTACGCTCGAGATTCATTAAGAATAAACCATTGACCATCGGAGCATGACCATAAAACATATCTCTCATATAAATCGAACAACCATTATTCTCAGACTTAAATGAGTAGCCATCTCGTATTAAACGAGATCCAGATACAATGTTCATGCTCAAACTTGGCACTAAATAACAATTATTAAGGTTCAAAACTAATCCCGTAGGTAAATGTAGAGGCAGCGTGCCGACGGCGATCACATCGACTTTGGAACCATTCCCGACGCGCATCGTCACCTCGTCCTTCGCCAGTCTCCGTTTATTCCGCAGCTCCTACTGTGAGTTACAAATATGAGCAACGGCACCGGTATCAAATACCCAGGAGTTACTACGAGTACTGGTAAGGTACACATCAATTACATGTATATCAAATATACCTTTGGTTTTGCCGGGCTTCTTATCTGCTAGGTATTTGGGGCAGTTCCGCTTCCAGTGACCCTTCCCCTTGCAATAAAAGCACTCAGTCTCAGGCTTAGGTCCATTCTTTGACTTCTTCCCGGTAACTGGCTTACCAGGCGCGGCAACCTCCTTGCCGTCCTTCTTGAAGTTCTTCTTACCCTTGCCCTTCTTGAACTTAGTGGTCTTATTGACCATCAACACTTGATGTTCTTTCTTGATTTCAGCCTCTGCTGATTTCAGCATCGAGAACACTTCAGGAATGGTCTTTTCCATCCCCTGCATGTTGTAGTTCATCACAAAGCTCTTGTAGCTTGGTGGGAGCGACTGGAGGATTCTGTCAATGACCGCCTCATCTGGGAGGTTAATGTTCAGCTGGGTCATACGGTTGTGCAACCCAGACATCTTCAGGATGTGCTCACTGACAGAACTGTTTTCCTCCATCTTACAACTGTAGAACTTGTCGGAGACATCATATCTCTCGACCCGGGCATGAGCTTGGAAAACTAGTTTCAGCTCTTCGAACATCTCATATGCTCTGTGATGCTCAAAACGCTTTTGGAGCCCCGGTTCTAAGCTGTAAAGCATGCCGCACTGAACGAGGGAGTAATCATCAGCGCGAGTTTGCCAAGCATTCATAATGTCTTGGTTCTCTGGGACGGGAGCGTCACCTAGCGGTCCTTCTAGGACATATTGTTTCCTGGCAGCTATGAGGATGATCCTCAGGTTCCGGACCCAGTCCGTATAGTTGCTGCCATCATCTTTCAGCTTGGTTTTCTCTAGGAACGCGTTGAAGTTCATGTTGACAT
>NW_021239354.1:0-387 GCF_002162155.2 Triticum dicoccoides | reverse complement strand
GTGAAGATCGCGGTGATGATGATGGCCCCCGGCAGCGCTCCGGCGCCACAGGAAGCAAGGGGGGAGGGGCCCCCTTCTTCTTCTTCTTCCTTCACCTACTCCCTAGATGGGAGAAGGGTTTCCCCTCTGCTCCTTGGCTCCCATGGCTTGGGAGGGGCAAGAGCCCCTCCGAGATTGGATCTATCTCGCTGTTTCTGCGTTCTCTGATTCTACCCCTTCACCGTTTCTTTAATATCCGGAGATCCGTAACTCCGATTGGGGTGAATCTTTCGCCCAGATTTTTCTCATAAAATTAGCTTTCTTGCGGCAAAATAAGGGCATCAACCGCCTTAAGGGTGGCCCACGAGAGTGCCAGGCACACCCAGGTGGGGGAGGGCGCCCCCCCCC
>NW_021239353.1:0-574 GCF_002162155.2 Triticum dicoccoides | reverse complement strand
GGTTTCGGACGCGAACTCATCTGTTACACTGGCACTTCAATGTTTTTTAAACTTATTTGAACTCCGGACTTTTTTTGTGTTCAGTGTGCTGCATTCAAAGCGACATCATCAATTTCCAACATGTTCTGACATCATTTGTTGTTTTCGGTCATTTACCTAATTGTTTACAGAGCTAAATGACAGTGAAATTGAAAATCACTACAAAATGAACTCTGAAAATGTTGAAACTTGGCATGGTATCATCATTTCACCCACATAGCATGTGCGAAAGAGTAGAGAGGTTCACGGCAAAAACTGGACGCATTTCGTGTACAAACTGGACAAACTCTTTCGGAGTAAAAGGGTTTCGGATGCAAACTCATCTGTTACACGGGCACTTCAATGTTTTTTAAACTTATTTGAACTCTGGACTTTTTTGTGTTCAGTATGCAGCATTCAAAGCGACGTCATCAATTTCCAACATGTTCTGACATCATTCGTTATTTTTCGGTCATTTACCTAATTGTTTACAGAGCTAAATGACCGTGAAATTGAAAATCACTACAAAATTAACTCTGAAAATGTTGAAACTTGG
>NW_021239352.1:0-472 GCF_002162155.2 Triticum dicoccoides | reverse complement strand
AGAGAAGTTTACCACAAGGATCTTAAGGACACTATCTACCAGATATGTGGGCGCTGAGATGAGCAATGGGAGATGATCAACACCAGGAGGGATAGGTCCATTGCAGCTTTCATCCAGGAGTTAAACCAGCACATTCATCACCAGGAGAACCAGATGTGCGCATGCATGATAGATCTGAAGAAAGCAATGATCAGGATCACAGAGATAGAGGAAGAACTCAAGTCTACACGCGATGGATATGAGGAGGAAATGATGATACTTGTGGAGAAGAATGATGATCTGACAAAGAAGCTAGGAGTATTCATGGGAGACCCCGCGCCAGGAGGAGATGACGATGATTCCAAGGACATTCGTTCACAGGACTACATCATCACCGATGACACCGACTCAAACCCCGATGGAAGCAAGTTGTCACTCCCGAGAAGAAGCCCAAAGCTGGACCTAAGCCTGAAACTAAGTGCTTCCAGGGACG
>NW_021239351.1:0-407 GCF_002162155.2 Triticum dicoccoides | reverse complement strand
GACAAGGGCGTCCACGTAAAGCTCACCGGCGGCCGTCAAGGTTACTTCGTAAAGACGAAAACCCTTTTCTTTCGTGCTAAGCTCTGCACCATCAGATCCCCCCGTAGTTGTTTGTGTTAGCCACTTAGCCTGCTAACTGCCTCTCTGTCATTGTCACAAGTGCGCTATTTGGTGTAGGGTAATCCTTACAGACTTGCTACAAATGTTATTGGCGCGAGTACGCGACTTGTTAGTTTGGTTTTTGTCTGATTTAGTTGCTTCGTCTTGTGTTTCTTTAGTATTGACGTGCTGTTGTCTTTTGAGAAGCAAGCAGATTAAAATTGCCACGTTAAATTGTAACTGCTTGGTTGTCTTTTGAGATTGATCCTAAAACTTTATTAGAAAATGTTCAATGTATATATAACAAA
>NW_021239350.1:0-1764 GCF_002162155.2 Triticum dicoccoides | reverse complement strand
ATATCTACTGTATTCCAACTTCTCTATGGTTCATACCCTCCGATACTACTCATAGATTCATCAAAATAAGCAAACAACACATAGAAAACAGAATCTGTCAAAAACAGAACAGTCTGTAGTAATCTGGATCAAACGTATACTTCTGGAACTCATAAAATTCTCAAATAAATTTCTGGACCTGAGGAATTTATCTATTAATCATCTGAAAAAAGAATTAACTAAATATCACTCTCCAAATAAAAATTGCAGCAGTTCTCGTGAGCGCTAAAGTTTCTGTTTTTTACAGCATGATCAACAAGACTTCCCCCAAGTCTTCCCAACGGTTCTACTTGGCACAAACACTAATTAAAACATAAAAAATCAATCATAACATAGGCTAGATAAATTATTTATTGCTAAACATGAGCAAAAATCAAGGAACAAAAATAAAGTTGGGTTGCCTCCCAACAAGCGCTATCGTTTAACGCCCCTAGCTAGGCATGATGATTTCAATGATGCTCACAAAGGTAAGAATTGAAACATAAAGAGAGCATCATGATGAATATGACTAGCAAATTTAACTCTAACCCACTTCCTATGCATAGGGATTTTGTGAGCAAACAACTTATGGGAACAATAATCAACTAGCATAGGAAAGCAAAACATGCATAACTTCAGAATTTTAAGCACATAAAGAGGAAACTTGATATTATTGCAATTCCTACAAGCATAAGCTCCTCCCTCATAATAATTTTTGGTAGCATAATGAATGAATTCAACAATATAACCAGCAACTAAAACATTCTTTTCATGATCTACAAGCATAGAAAATTTACTACTCTCCACATAAGCAAACTTCTTCTCATGAATAGTAGCAGGGGCAAACTCAACAAAGTAACTATCATGGGATTGAAAATTGAAATCAAGATGACAAGTTTCATTGTTACCATTATTCTTTAAAGCATACGTGTCATCACAATAATCATCATATATAGTAGGCATGCTTTCATCATAATAAATTTGCTCATCAAAACTTGAGGGACAAAAAAATACCATCTTCATCAAACATAGCTTCCCCAAGCTTGTGGCTTTGCATATCATTAGCATCATGGATATTCAAGGAATTCATACTAACAACATTGCAATCATTCTCATCATTCAAATATTTAGTGCCAAACATTCTATAGATTTCTTCTTCTAGCACTTGAGCACAATTATCCTTTCCATCATACTCACGAAAGATATTAAAAAGGTGAAGCGTATGAGACAAACTCAATTCCATCTTTTATAGTTTTCTTTTATCAACTAAACTAGTGATAAAACAAGAAACTAAAAGACTCGATTGCAAGATCTAAAGATATACCTTCAAGCGCTAACCTCCCCGGCAATGGCGCCAGAAAAGAGCTTGATGTCTAGTACACAACCTTCTTCTTGTAGACGTTGTTGGGCCTCCAAGTGCAGAGGTTTGTAGGACAGTAGCAAATTTCCCTCAAGTGGATGACCTAAGGTTTATCAATCCGTAGGAGGCGTAGGATGAAGATGGTCTCTCTCAAGCAACCCTGCAACCAAATAACAAAGAGTCTCTTGTGTCCCCAACACACCCAATACAATGGTAAATTGTATAGGTGCACTAGTTCGGCGAAGAGATGGTGATACAAGTGGTATATGGATAGTAGATAATAGTTTTTGTAATCTGAAAATATAAAAACAGCAAGGTAGCAATTGAAAAAAGTGAGCATAAATGGTATTGCAATGCTAGGAAACAAGGCCTAGGGTTCATACTTT
>NW_021239349.1:0-1015 GCF_002162155.2 Triticum dicoccoides | reverse complement strand
TTGAATAGGGACTAGTAACCGTCTTAGACTCAAGACGAAAAGATCCCCAGGACTACGCAGACATGACTCAAATACTCAAGAAGTAAGTTAAATCGATCATTATCCACCATATCAGCAACTTTGCTCATTTCCTGATATATCAAGTAATTGTTTTCTTTGTCCGGCAAGGTTTGGAGAAAATTCACCAGAAAAGCTCCGGGACTGCCTAAGGAGCTAC
The DNA here is from genome assembly GCF_002162155.2 of Triticum dicoccoides. Classification (NCBI taxonomy): domain Eukaryota; kingdom Viridiplantae; phylum Streptophyta; class Magnoliopsida; order Poales; family Poaceae; genus Triticum; species Triticum dicoccoides. Next base: position 798 of record NW_021239349.1, on the reverse strand, counting down.
AATTTAGACACCCGAAAGTAAGTACTATAGTAGCATGTTCCGCGCATCTACTAGTGATTCAAGCGCTAGTTTCATCAATACCATTTGGCATTCTTGCTTATCAGTTTGATTGACCTCTATTTCTTGTAAAGTGGTTGTGGCAGGAACAAGGGAATGATTTCCGTGGATACTATGTTTGCGAGTCCATCCGCCACACGACCTGTGAGCGGGGCTACACGGACGAACAATATGAAGTACGTAAATAACAACATTCACAATTTTATTTTATTACCATCAATTGTGTTGAGTTTCATTCATTCATATATATATATATATATATATGTATTGACCCCCTTCTTTAAATTAGATGTTTCGGAAGCGGGATGAACTCCTAGCACCAGCTCGCATGCGAGCAATTCAAGAGGAATTGGCGGCATTCTTTCTTGACCACGTGATCGCTGAAGACGGAGAATACTATGTGGACCATGCGTCCGTATGATAGGAGATTATATTTGTAAGAGATAATTATTCTATATATGTAGCCGGTAGTGTCGGATAGATATACGAGAACTTGTTGTTCGACCAATCTCTCGGAGAAGGAGAGGTGGTCGATATCACTTCTCTCTGTATGCATATATGTTCATGACGATCTTCTGTTTCCTTCGTTTGCTTACTAGCTTGCTAGCGTGTCTAGTCCTCTCTATACGTATGTATAGTACGTAGCGTCGACCAAGCACGGACATAAGAGAGGACACTTCTCTCTATTAATTATAGCTAACTAACACAATATATGAAACACCTAAATTAACCCCCCAAAAC
>NW_021239348.1:0-3109 GCF_002162155.2 Triticum dicoccoides | reverse complement strand
TGTCCGCCTTAAGACCGAAGATGGCATTCCGGTGAGCAACTCCTGGAACATAGAACATCTTCGTAAGTTTTTCCCGTAAGGCGCGGTTGCCGGAACCCCGTTCCGGCAACCACCTTTTGTACAAGTCTTGCCGCTGTTGCATGTAATCCTTTGTACAAAGCCGGGCGCAGATCCCGTGCATAAATAGAACCCCATGTGCTCCGCACAACTTGTCCATTTCATGCATTAGTTTCCTTTCTTGCATGTGTTATCTGACATTTTGTGCAGCACATACATCCGGTAAGCAATAACGAGCCGAAGGGCTCCATATTATTATTTTCTCTTCTTTCTTCTTTTTCAACAAAGGAAAAGAAGGTTCCCTCGCACACATGTTTGCCGGGGGGAAGGAGAAGATTGTGGTATGGACCAGGCGTCGTTCAAGCAAAGTTCTGCCTTGCCGGGAAGCAAACAACAGAAAAGCTAAGTTGCCAAAGTTTGAGCAATCAATTTTTAAATTTTTTGAGTTATCTTCCTCGAACGACCCTGCTTTGTATGGAAAACCTGTACGCGGAGGAACCAACTCATGGCTAGTTGCGCCCTTACTTTGTTTCGAGTCCGCTCAACAACTTAAGTGTGTTGCATTTAGTCGCGACAAGGTTTCTTGTCGGAAGCAGCGCCGCCAGCAGGCTGCTGAAGTTCCGCACTCAGCGCTAGCGACTCGGGCGCCTGCGCCGACAAGTTCCCTAGAAGTGTAGGGTAAAAACATACAAAGGAAGGAATCTAGTAGAGGAAATAACATAGCAATTGATAACAGAAATAAAGTTATATTACAAGATAACTTGTCGCAGCTCTAACAGAATGTTTTCATAACATGATTAGCAGCGACAAGGGAAAAGAAGAAATGGGCGGCCTAGTCTACGCGTCTGCCCTCGACCCTCTTAATCTCGCTCACCTTGTCCACAATGGGTGCGACAAGGGCCTTGAGTGCGTCCCGATTGGCGTCTGGCGGCAAGGACTTGAGGACGTTGGTGAAGCTGAGGCCTGGATTGTGGAAGGCCACCTTCATCAGCACCTTCTGGAGAACCCCGGCGCAGATTTTGCGCGACTCGTCGGCCAGCTGCTTTGGGATCCTCTCCCGGAGCCGCTGGAGTGTCGTCGCCACGCCCTTGAAGAACAAGCTGAGCTTGGCGCTGGGTTGGAGATTCTCGTCGGAAGGATAACCAAAGTCCTCCATCCCCAGCTGCGCCAGCTCCTCGTTGATGACTGCGGCAGTATTCACCAGACCCTCGGTCCAGTGCTCCACAGTGTCTCTGAACGAGTTCTGGGTAACTACAATGCTCTCCAGCAGCGCCGCGTCAGCCTTGACCTTCTCCGACAAGGTCTTCTCCCGCTCCTTGGCGGCCTCCAGCGTCTGCGTCAGCATGGCCAGCTTCAGCTCCAGGTCCGCGTTGGAATCCTTGGCGGCGCTGAGCTCCTTGCCCCTCTCAGCGAGAAGACCTTGCAGCTCACCGTGGGTGGCAGCATCCTTCTCACGCTCACGCTTGAGCGCGGCAAGCTCCTCGCCGCTCTTCCCAATGTTGGCCTCCAGCTGCGCCACCTTCTCCTCCAGCTCTTTCTTGGCGGCCTCTACGATCGCGGCAGCGTCCTTTGCCTCCTTGAGTGCCCCGCCAAGTGCTTGCTTGCGCTCGGCGAGCTCCTCCTCGTAGCTGTCGAGGTTGGCCTTCCGCTGCACCAATTCACCTTCTCGCGCGGACTGCTTCTCGGCGGCCAACCTTTGTTCCTCCTCAGCTTCGGCCTTCTCGAGAAGGAAGGCCGTGCGCTCCTCGTCGAGTCGCTCCTGCTCCTGTGCCAGGGACCGGAGAGCTTCTTGATTCTGGCCCCGGAGCTCCTCCGCGCGCTTCTCCATGTCAACTCCCGCCTTCGCGACAAGCGCTTCCCGGGAAGCCAGCTTGGCTTGCCGGGCGCGGTAGAGTGACAGAAGCTTCCGTAGCAGCTGCTCCTCCTTAGGCTCGCCACTGCTGCTGCCGGGCGCGTCGACCAACGACAGTCCGGCGGAGGCGAGCACCTCCTCATCAAAAGCTTCCCCCTCGACCGGCGCCCTGGAGCTCGACGCCCAGGGCAGCTTGATGAAGATACCGTCACCGGCCTTCAAGTAGGCGCCGGGCTGGGGCTCCTCGGAGCCCGGCTCCGCAGAAGCGGCAGAGGGATCAGCAGTCGGTGGAGAACCTGGCGCTCCTGCGGCCTTAGGGTCGTCAGTGCGATCGCCCGACCCCTCACCGGCTTCTGCGGCGGCAGCCTTGGCGGACTCCTCACCGGCGGCCTCATCAGCACCGGTCCCTTCCTCGCCGGCGCCCTCTGTCTCCATTGGCTCAACGGCAGATGGATCTGAAGAACGAAGAAGGGAGAAAAATCAATCAAAAATCCAAGAGAAGAAAATCAGAAGAAGAAGAACCCAAGGGAAAGTTTCTGGGCAAGTGAATTACCTGTGCCAAGGTCTGCAGTTGCGGTCTCGGACGCCGCAGGATCGATGGTGCTGCCCCTTGCCGGAGAGTTCTCCCTTGCCGGAGAGCGCTCCCTTACCGGGAACCCCTCCCTTGGCGGCGTAGTCGAAGCAGATGGCGCTTCGGGGCCAGCTTCCGGGCGCTCCTGATGTGGCTGCTCTGCTCCTACACAAGTCAACAAGCAAGATATCAACAAAGGAAAAAGCACTCATGCGCGCCCGACAGCAGAAAGCTAACTATGAACTTACGCCGGGGGCTGCGCTGGGGGCTGCTTTGAGGAGTGATTGCCGGGTCCGTCAAGGTGGTCTCGGACCCACCTCCTGCCGACACGGTGGGGTCATCCTCGATGACGATCACCGCGGCCTTGGCTCTCTTCGCCGCTCTCTGGGCCAGCGTCCTGAAAAGAAAGGAGTCCAGATTGAAGCAAGTCAGATACAAGATATAAATAGCAAGATTGAAGAACTACAAGAGCACCAAGGAAACTTACTCTTCTTCCTCCTCGTCGGAGCTGAGCGTGGAAAGATCGAAGTCCGTCCCTCCTCCGGTGCGGCGAGGCGGAGGAGTAGGATCCCTTGCCTGCTTGGCGGGGGCGGTGGCGGTGGCCCGGGAAGATCCCGCTCCAGTTGCCG
>NW_021239347.1:0-2728 GCF_002162155.2 Triticum dicoccoides | reverse complement strand
GATAATTCGAAGAGACTTGCAAAGGTACCTCAATCATACATAAAAGAATTCAGAGAAGATTCAAATATTTTCCATACATAATACTGGATCATAAACCCACAATTCATCGGTCTCAACAAACACACCGCAAAAAGAAGATTACATCGAATAGATCTCCACAAGAGAGGGGGAGAACATTGTATTGAGATCCAAAGAGAGAGAAGAAGCCATCTAGCTACTAGCTATGGACCCGAAAGTCTGAACTAAACTACTGACACTTCATCGGAGAGGCTATGGTGTTGATGTAGAAGCCCTCCATGGTAGATGCCCCCTCCGGCGGAGCTCCGGAACAGGCCCCAAGATGGGATCTCGTGGATACAGAAAGCTGCGGTGGTAGAATTAGGTTTTTGTCTCCGTATCTGATCTGTCAGAGGTACGTAGGTATATATAGGAGGAAGGAGTATGTCAATGAAGCAACAGGGGGGCCACGAGGTAGGGGGCACGCCCAGGGGGGCGCCCTCCACCCTCGTGACCGCCTCTGGAACTTCTTGGAGTAGGGTCCAAGTCTCCTGGATCACGTTTAGTGAGAAAATCACGTTCCCGAAGGTTTCATTCCGTTTGGACTCCATTTGATATTCCGTTTCTTCGAAACACTGAAATAGGCAAAAAACAGCAATTCTGGATTGGGCCTTCGGTTAATAGGTTAGTCCCAAAAATAATATAAGGGTGGAAAATAAAGCCCAATATAGCCCAAAACAGTAGATAAAGTAGCATGGAGCAATCAAAAATTATAGATACGTTGGAGACGTATCAGGGGACATAATCGCAGCCGGAGGTGAGTCCTATCGTATCTCAGCGAAACCGATGGTCTGGAGGAGAGGGTGAAGCAGGCTACGATTATCGAACAACGGAGGAGGAAGGACATGATTATGATGCCACCGTTGACCGAATGCCAGTGCAAGAAGGAGACAGTGATGACGGCTTCGGTGACCGAACAGAGTCCGGCCACGTATATATATTAATTAAGCCTGTGCTGACTAGCTAATTAATGCATTCATTGTTTTGGTATCTACACATATTAACTCTCATCTTTCTTCTTTTTTGTAGCCCTCTGGATCGAGCACAACTTCGTAAAGAGACGAGGCCCGAAGAAAAAGTTGCGCTCGGATGAAAGGTTCACGATCACAGTAATTGCGCGCGATGGCCTACCGATTGAACCCCTCTAGACCAAGGATGCATTTACTGCTCAGTGCGGGGTTCTTGTTAGGGACATGATCCCGATCAGCATCGAGCTATGGAATCATCCTAAGAAGGAAGAGCTTCATGTTTTTTCTGTCGAAGATAGATAGAAAGATGATCTTTGGAAAGTGTTGAAGGAAAAGTTTACCCTACTGGAAGAGGAGGATCCGGAGAATCCAGTTATAGAGCCATTGATCAAGTCATGTGCTCTCAAGAAGATGGAAGATCTATCCAGGAGGTGGAAGAATGAGCTGAAAGCAAAGCTTGTCGACCAAAAAAAGACACCATAATTCATCGGCCGGTATGAGAAGCTCAGAGGTCAATGGGACACATTTGTGGCCAACAGGACATCGGAGAGGAGTAAGAAGATGTCAGTGATAAACAAGAAAAATGCTGCAAAGAAGGAGCATCACCATCGCATGGGGTCAGGTGGCTACCTCAAAGCCCGACCGTTGTGGGCCAGCCAAGGCTGAGAATGACTTGCTTGATAATGGGCTCGAACCAGAGACACTGAACTGGCCAGACTATTGTAGGACTTGGTTCTTCGGTTTTGGCGGAACCTTGGACCCTGTAACAAGGAAGTGCGTTAGGACGAGCGAGCAACTGCGAATACCCGTCATGAAGCTTGAGGACTATATCGCCGCCGCGCATGAAGGGACATTCGTTGCAGACAAAGGGAAGGACGAGCTCACAATGGCCCTCGCGAATCCTGAGCACCCTGGATGGACACGAGGCACGCCTGGCTCCGTTCCATGGAAGGATGGGTTTCTGGACACAGGCGGTTACAATTGCCAAGAGAGGAGGAGGAAAGTGGAGTAGAGCGAACTGCAGGAGTTGCACGCAATGGTACGGAAGCTAGAGGAACGAGAAGCAGTTCGAAGCAAGCGACCTGCCAAAGCTACCCCCGAAGCTACCCCGCCATCTTAGCGGAGAAGCAGCATGGCTTCCACCCAGCTGCTTCAGCTGGAGCCTGTCTTCACGGATCCTGCTAGCTACCCCATGGATGCTATCATGGAGTCTCAAGATTGCCACCTTATGACACAATGGCAGAACTACAAAGTCAAGGCAGCTATCGGCTATGTTCGACCTCCCGAACCCGGCGCCACTTTTCATTGCCGTCCAATTCCAGAAGGATGTGCTAGGGTGATGGTGGACGAAATAATGGAGGGACTTGAAAAGCTCGGGCTTGACCACCCTACCGGTGAAGGGGAGACTCGGCTGGGTTCTGCTTTGAAGACTCCATGCCTATGGCGGAAGGAGCTCATCAACCTTCGGAACTAGACACCTCCGCATCCTCCTCCTCCTCCGGCGAGTCAGGGCACTCCGCCTCCTCCTCCGCCTGCTCCTCCGATGAGTGATCAGGGTACTCTGCCTCCCTCTCCGGCGCGTGGCGGCACTCCACCTCTTTCTCTGCCTGTGCCGGCGCGCCCGACCAGCCAGGCTCCTCCTTCTCCGCCTCATCCGCAAGGGCGGAAGAGACCCGCTGCTTCTCTGGCTGCTCCGGCGCGTC
>NW_021239346.1:0-1518 GCF_002162155.2 Triticum dicoccoides | reverse complement strand
AGTGGATTGGCTACTATAGCAATTGAAAATGATATACTGGAGGGGGTCGCTTATGAAGATCTAATTGAAGATTTTGTATCAAGAAATGCTCAAAGGATGGCACGCTTTGGCTAACAGAGTAAAAGATGGACCTGTAGCTCAAAATTCTAAGATTTTTCTCTTGTATTATGTAGTTCCTTGAGAAATCTGTACTGCTGTAGTGACTAATAAAAATAATGTTTAAATTGCCTACTTGACTTTCTTATACATGGGGCCTAAATTGTGATTTTGCTCCGGGTCCTCAATTTCCGGGGTACGGCCCTGGAATCATACAACGCATCTACACAACATTTTCTAATTCAACTAAAAAGTGGCAGATCTTGAAAGATAATATAGACGATACAACAGGATTGACTCTCAAGTCGTTGTCATCTACTCGTTGGGAGAGTCGAATAGATAGTGTTAAAGCTATAAGATTTTAGCTTTCGAACATACGAGAAGCTTTACTGCAAGTATCTGATATTGATAATGATCCAAAAACTAGCAGTGAAGCTAAATCTCTCGCGAATAATGAACTTGGTGATTTTGAATTTTTAGTAGCTATTGTTATTTGGTATGACTGTAAGCCGTCAATCTGGTGAGCAAGAACTTACAATCAAAGGATATGCTTATTGATGTTGCTATTGAGCAAGTGCAGGGGCTAATTACCTTTTTAATGGGTATAGAGACACTGGTTTTTGTAATGCATTGGAAACAGCAAAAGAAATTGCACTTGAAATGGAGATCGATCCTACATTTCGTCAAAAGCTTGAGATTAAAAGAAAGAAACAATTTGACGAAAACACAGATGATGTGTTAATTTCTTCACAACCTGCACATGAATCATTTAGGAGAAAATATTTTATTCCTGTTGTTGATCAGGCTATCAGTTCACTTACAACAAGATTTGAGCAATATGAAGCATTCCAAAAGAACTTTGGTTTTTTATTTACTTCTGATGCACTAAAATCATTGGATGAGATGAGCTTAAAATATTCTTGTAGTGTTCTTGAGGCTGCACTAAAGAGTGGGGGGAAATCAGACATTAATGGTAGTGAATTATATGTTGAGCTAAATTTACTTAAAAGTTTCATTCCAAATGATAATATGGGGCCGGTTGATATCTTGAAATTTCTTAAACGGCTAGATTGTTTCCCTCATGCAACTATTGCATATAGAATTTTGTTAACTATTCCTGTGACCGTCGCATCAGCTGAGAGAAGTGTCTCCAAATTGAAATTATTGAGGTCCTATCTACGTTCAACAATGACACAAGAAAGGCTCAGTGGGTTGGCTACTATAGCAATTGAAAATGATATACTGGAGGGGGTTGCTTATGAAGATCTAATTGAAGATTTTGTATCAAGAAATGCTCAAAGGATGGCACGCTTTGGCTAACAGAGTAAAAGATGGACCTGTAGCTCAAAATTCTAAGATTTTTCTCTTGTATTATGTAGTTCCTTGAGAAATCTGTACTGCTGTAGTGACTAATAAAAATAA
>NW_021239345.1:0-1174 GCF_002162155.2 Triticum dicoccoides | reverse complement strand
GTGTAATAATAGCCCATAATGCAATAAATATCAATATAAAAGCATGATGCAAAATGGACGTATCACCATGGCGACCCCAGCGGTAGGATGCGAGACGGCGAGAGCGAGGAAGCGACAATAGCTTAGCAAGGAAGGAAGGAGGGAACAGGGGAAGTGTGACTTGTGGTCGGGGAGAAAAGGGGGTGGGGAAGGGGGGCGGGGGTAGATATTCGGCGGTAGGCCAAATTTTTTGAAATGTGGAGGGAAACTTTGCGCGCGGTGCCGCCGAACCATTCACTTTGAACGATTGTGTGCATCACAAATGTCTTCTACTTTACGCGCATGGGATGAGTTTGATAATTCAAATTTTGGTCTCAAGGCATGGGCACACTCACTTTGAACGCGCGCGGTGCCGCCGGACCATTCACTTTGAACAATTGTGTGCATCGCAAACGATTCTTCTGCTTTACACGCATGGGATGAGTTTGATAATTCAAATTTTGATGGAAATTTCCCTGGGTACGTCATTGCATAATTTAACATCGTTTGCTAATTTGGGCATACAAAAGAGCGTACAACAGTTAAATGCCATTTTGGACAACATTAAGAATGATTTTTCATCAGTCAAATGCCTTTCTCCAAGATCTTTCTTTTCTTTTCATCGTTGGTTCAACCTTTCTAATTTTCATCCCGGAGTATCTCTACAATTTGGTGGTATTTCTCGTCGGCATTCTCAGTTTGGAAGACCGAAGAAGATTCTTCTTTCAACCTTGCTCCATTCTCTTCAAGATTCATCATTCGAGATTGTTGCCATCCTCTCATAATTGTTTCGGTTGTGAGAATTTATTTTCACCCATCCGGAGTAATTCAAGAGTCTTCTTAGTTTGATTATCCAAAGTCCATCATTTCAGGGTTTTTTTCATTCCCAGCTTTCAGCTCTCTTTCTCTAAATTTTACCGGTGCATCGATCAAATATCCTCTAATCAGTGTATGATCTCTTCGTTCTCTCATATATAATTTCTCTCAAGCATCTTCATTCATTTGCCAATTTTTCCGGTGTTTCTTTATCTTCTCTTCATTCATTTTCAATTCTTACGGTGGTTCGTTCAAGAGTTCCTCTTCCTTCATTTATCATATCAATTCATTCATTGTTTCAATCCTACCGGCGGTTCATTGAAGACCTTCCCAAGTTTCT
>NW_021239344.1:7530-8883 GCF_002162155.2 Triticum dicoccoides | reverse complement strand
GATTTCCATGGTTAACGAACCCCGGGCGCGTTTACGTGTCGGTCATCAACACTCGCGGTTTTTGTCGATCTGGCCCGTTTCATGGACTAATGCACACTGTTTTGGGGTCCCGAAGCAATTTCCATGGTTGTTGAACCCCAAGGTGCGCTTACGTGTCGGTCATCAACAATCGCAGATTTGGCCGATTCTGGCCCATTTCTTGGACTATTACTCACCATTTTGGGGTCTCAGAGCGATTTCCATAGTTGTTGAACACCAAGTTGCGCTTATGTGTCGGTCATCAACACTCACAATTTTGGCGATTCTGGCCCATTTCATGGACTATTACTCACTGTTTTGGGGTCCCGAAGTGATTTCCACGATTAACGAACCCTGGGGTGCATTTACGTGTCAGTCATCAACACTCGCAGTTTTTGCCGATTCTGGCCCGTTTCTTGGACCATTACTCACCGTTTTTGGGTCCCAAAGCAATTTCCATAGTTGTTGAACCCCAAGGTGCGCTTATGTCTCGGTCATCAACACTCACAGTTTTGACCGATTCTTGCCCGTTTCGTGGAGTGTTACTCACTGTTTTGGGGTCCCGGAGTGATTTCCACGATTAATGAACCCTGGGTGTGTTTACATGTCGGTCATCAACAATCACAGTTTTGCCCGATTCTGGCCCGTTTCTTGGACTATTACTCACCGTTTTGGGGTCCCAAAGCGATTTCCATTTTTTTTGAACCCCAAGGTGCGCTTATGCGTCGGTTATTAACACTGACAGTATTGGCCGATTCTGGCCCGTTTCTTGGACTATTACTCACCGTTTCGGGGTCCCGAAGCGATTCCCATAGTTGTTGAACCCCAAGTTGTGCTTATATGTTGGTCGTGAACAGTCACAGTTTTGGCCGGTTCTGGCCTGTTTCATTAACTATTACTCACAGTTTTGGGCTCCGGAAGCGATTTCCATGGTTAACGAACCCCGGGCGCGTTTACGTGTCAGTCATCAACACTCGGGGTTTTTGTCGATCTGGCCCGTTCCGTGGACTACTGCACACTGTTTTGGGGTCCCGAAGCTATTTCCATGGTTGTTGAACCCCAAGTTGCGCTTCCGTGTCGGTCATCAACAATCGCAGATTTGGCCGATTCTGGTCCATTTCTTGGACTATTACTCACCGTTTTGTGGTCTCAGAGCGATTTCCATAGTTGTTGAACACCAAGTTGCGCTTATGTGTCGGTCATCAACACTCACAGTTTTGGCCGATTCTGGCCCGTTTCATGGACTATTACTCACTGTTTTGGTGTCCCGGAGTGATTTCCAGTATAACCAACCCTAGGGTGTGCTTATGTGTCGGTCATCAACACTCACAGTTT
>NW_021239344.1:6766-7382 GCF_002162155.2 Triticum dicoccoides | reverse complement strand
GATTTCCAGTATAACCAACCCTGGTGTGTGTTTATGTGTCGGTCATCAACACTCACAGTTTTGGCCGATTCTGGCCCGTTTCTTGGACTATTACTCACTATTTTGCGGTCCCGGAGTGATTTCCATAGTTGTTGAAACCCAAGGTGCGCTTATGTGTCGGTCATTAACACTCATAGTTTTGGCCAATTCTGACCCGTTCCGTGGACTATTACTCACCGTTTTGGGGTCGCGAAGCGATTTCCATGGTTGTTGAACCCCCAAGGTGCGCTTACGTGTCGGTCATCAACAATCGCAGTTTTGGTCGATTCTGTCCCATTTCTTGGACTATTACTCGCCGTTTTTGGGTCTTAAAGCGATTTCCATAGTTGTTGAACCCCAAGTTACGCATATGTGTCGGTCATCAACACTAACAGTTTTGGCCGATTCTGGCATGTATCGTGGACTATTACTCACTGTTTTGGGGTCCCGAAGCGAATTCCATAGTTGTTGAACCCCAACGTGCGCTTATGTGTCCGTCATCAACACGCATAGTTTTGACCGATTCTTGCCCGTTTCTTGGACTATTACTCACCGTTTTTCGGTCCTGAAGCGATTTCCATAGTTGTTTAACCCCAAG
>NW_021239344.1:0-1481 GCF_002162155.2 Triticum dicoccoides | reverse complement strand
TCTGGCCCATTTCATGCACAATTACTCACTGGTTTGGGGTCCCAGAGTGATTTCCACGAATAACGAACCCTGGGGTGCGTTTACGTGTCAGTCATCAACACTCGCAGTTTTTGCCGATTCTGGCCCGTTTCTTGGACTATTACTCACTGTTTTGGGGTGCCGAAGCGATTTCCGTAGTTTATGAACCCCGACGTGCGCATATGTGTCGGTCATCAACACTCATAGTTTTGGCCGACTCTGGCCCGTTTCTTGGACTATTACTCATCGTTTTTGGGTCCCGAAGCGATTTCCATAGTTGTTTAACCCCAAGGTGCGCTTATGTGTCGGTCATCAACACTCATAGTTTTGGCCGATTCTGGTCCGTTTCGTGTACTATTACTCACTATTTTGGGGTCCCGGAGTTATTTCCATAGTTGTTGAACCCCAAGGTGTGCTTATGTGTCGGTCATTAACACTCACATTTTTGGCCGATTCTGGCCCGTTTCTTGGACTATTACTCACCATTTTGGGGCCCGAAGCGATTTCCATAGTTGTTGAACCCCAAGTTGGCTTATGTTTCGGTCACGAAGACTCATAGTTTTGGCCAATTCTGGCCCGTTTCATGGACTATTACTCACTGTTTTGGGGTCCCAAAGCGATTTCTATGGTTAACGAACTCCGGGCGCGTTTATGTGTCAGTCATCAACACTCGCGGGGTTTTTCGATCTGACCTGTTTCATGGACTATTACTCACCGTTTTGGGGTTCCGAAGCGATATCCATGGTTGTTGAACCCCAAGGTGCGCTTACGTGTCGGTCATCAACAATCGCAGTTTTGGCCGATTTTGGCCCATTTCTTGGACTATTACTCACCGTTTTGGGGTCTTAGAGCGATTTCCAAAGTTGTTGAACCCCAAGTTACGCTTATGTGTCGGTCATCAACACTCACAGTTTTGGCCGATTCTGGCCCGTTTCGTGGGCTATTACTCACTGTTTTGGGGTCCCGAAGTGATTTCCATAGTTGTTGAACCCCAGCATGCGCTTATGTGTCGGTTATCAACACTCATACTTTTGACCGATTCTGGCCCGTTTCTTGGACTATTACTCACCGTTTTTGGGTCCCGAAGAGATTTCCATAGTTGTTTAACACCATGGTGCACTTATGTGTCGGCCATCAACACTCACAGTTTTGGCCGATTCTGGCCCGTTTCGTGGACTATTACTCACTGTTTTGGGGTCCCGGAGTGATTTCCATGATTAACGAACCTTGCGGTGCGTTTACGTGACGGTCATCAACACTCGCAGTTTTGGCCGATTCTGGCCCGTGTCTTGGACTATTACTCACCGTTTTGGGGGCCTGAAGCGATTTCCATAGTTGTTGAACCCTAAGGTGCGCTTATGTGTCGGTCATCAACACTCGCAGTTTTGGCCGATTCTAGCCCGTTTTGTCGACTATTACTGACTATTTGGTGGTCCACGAGATATTTCCACGATTAATAAACC
>NW_021239343.1:0-572 GCF_002162155.2 Triticum dicoccoides | reverse complement strand
TTTGTCGGCGGGCAGGGCTTGGGGAAGGTTCATCAGCGTCACGGAAGGCGAATGGAAAAAAAGCTTAAATGGTTTCGAACCAAGGTAAGTAATTAAGTAGTACTAGCTAGCTAGCTAGCTGCCATCTCTTTAATTATCATGCTTGATTAATTATTATGTGATCAAATTCCATTCTGGTAAAGGCCCTAAAGCAGGTGCAGGGGACTGATCTGTGTGCATTCTACGTTTGCGAGAACATTCGCATGATGGAGTCCGAAAGGAGCAGATTTCAAAGACAGGAATGGGTACGCTTGTCAGAACACTATTCACAATTTTTACACCATTATCGATATCTAGTCACACAACTAATACACATGCATATTGATCTCCTTCTTAACAGTTCAGAGAGGTGCGGGAGAAGCTCCTAGAAACGGAGCGCGTAGAAGCACTTCAAGAGGAAATAGCGGGATTTTTGCTCGACCAGGTCATAAATCCGAAGGGAGAATACTATTACCCGCTACCGCCCCCATGAAAACCACTTCCAATTGTCATCGTGCTCCGAAGGCACCAATTAGGCTAATGCCACTGGCTCC
>NW_021239342.1:0-398 GCF_002162155.2 Triticum dicoccoides | reverse complement strand
CGGGCACAAGATCTATTGCAAACTCAAGCTCTCGATCGGGCGGCATGCCTGGCAGTTCTTCTGGAAATACATCAAGAAACTCAGTGACCACAGGAATTAATTCCAACTCACCTGCCACCGCGGTGAAGACCATTTCTTTCTTGGGTATGCTCCTGCGAGCATAGAATTTGGTAGTTAGTCTGGCCCTCTTGACTAATCAAAGTGACTTCTCGGGTCATGCAATTTATGCATACTTCATATTGGGTCAACTAATTCATTCCCAAAATAATGTCCAGCTTTACAGACTCAATGATTATCAAGGAAGTTGGAAAACGGGCTCCGTTGATATTGATTTCCAGATTACGGTAGACCAGATTGCTCCTGATCAAAGATCCCGGGGATTGTACCAGCATATTCTT
>NW_021239341.1:0-580 GCF_002162155.2 Triticum dicoccoides | reverse complement strand
TTCGAGGTGGTAACAGAATGGATATTGAGGAAGTTCAATTGGGAGAGTCTATGGACTATGACTGGGCAGCGGCGCATGGCCCTAACGCGCCTCGGTCAACATGAGACTAATCACATGGAATTGCCGAGGGATGGGGCGAGGCCTCGGCAATGAAAGAATGACGTACCTCGCTAAGCTCATTCACTCCACAAAAGCTCAGGTAACATTTGTTTCTGAAATTAAATCTTCCAAAGTTAAAGCTCAAGATCTTAATAATCGTTTTGACATGTGTGATAGCATTGTAGTTCCTTCAAGAGGATCCTCTGGTGGTCTTTGGATGATGTGGAATGATGAGCGTCAAGTTCATGTGCATACGGCTTCCTTCTATGTTATATTAGCAAATGTTGTACATATTGCTACAGGTAGGGATTTTGGGCTTGTTTGTATCTATGGTGATCCATATCACAGACAAACTGATGTGATTTGGGATCAAATTTCTAATTTTGTGTATGATAATCCTGGCAAGCCTATATTATGTATGGGAGACCTTAACGAGCTTTTGTATGATATGGATAAAAGTAATGTTAATGTGAATCATCGT
>NW_021239340.1:0-1171 GCF_002162155.2 Triticum dicoccoides | reverse complement strand
TTTTGTGTTCCTGTCCCCTTTTGTTGCAAAATTCTTCTTAGCCCTTTGTCTATAGAAATCAGTAAGCTTCGACATATTTTGTTCATACCTGACAATGAGTGTTGATTCCAATTGATGGTCCTGCATGGATAGAGGCTGCATTTGAATACGGTTGATTTGTTCTTCTAGGCTGGAGAGTTCCTGCTGTAAAGGTTTCTTATTTTTGCACCACACTTTCAGAGCACCTGCAAGATTGTTAGTACGAGCAGAAAATTTTCTGTTTTGTACTAGAGGCCCAAGCATTCTTTGCGAAAGATTGAAAATCATTTTCTTTCAACCACCAACTATCAAATTTGAAAGTTTGCTTAGGTTTTTTGTATTGACCTTCAGTTGTAATAAAGATAGGAGCATGATCGCTAAGAATAATAGGAAGATTAAGAACTTTAGTATGGGGAACTCATCAGACCAATCAGGATTAACTAATCCTCTATCAAGCCTTTCATAAGTACGATTGGAAGAAAATCTTCTATTTGTCCAAGTATAAGCAGGCCCCGAAAATCCCAAATCAAAAAAACCACAATTCTTGATCAAAGCACGAAAGGCATGCAAGCGACGATGATTCACATTAACATTACTTTTATCCATATCATACAAAAGCTCGTTAAGGTCTCCCATACATAATATAGGCTTGCCAGGATTATCATACACAAAATTAGAAATTTGATCCCAAATCACATCAGTTTGTCTGTGATATGGATCACCATAGATACAAACAAGCCCAAAATCCCTACCTGTAGCAATATGTACAACATTTGCTAATATAACATAGAAGGAAGCCGTATGCACATGAACTTGACGCTCATCATTCCACATCATCCAAAGACCACCAGAGGATCCTCTTGAAGGAACTACAATGCTATCACACATGTCAAAACGATTATTAAGATCTTGAGCTTTAACTTTGGAAGATTTAATTTCAGAAACAAATGTTACCTGAGCTTTTGTGGAGTGAATGAGCTTAGCGAGGTACGTCATTCTTTCATTGCCGAGGCCTCGCCCCATCCCTCGGCAATTCCATGTGATTAGTCTCATGTTGACCGAGGCGCGTTAGGGCCATGCGCCGCTGCCCAGTCATAGTCCATAGACTCTCCCAATTGAACTTCCTCAATATCCATTCTGTTACCACCTCGAA
>NW_021239339.1:0-2171 GCF_002162155.2 Triticum dicoccoides | reverse complement strand
CACTCTCTCCCTCGTCCCTCTCCTCCCCCCTCCCCCGCCTGATCTGGATCATTGGGAGAGACCCGATCCCGCGCCGCCTTGCGACCTCGTCGCCGGCGCCGCCCCATCGCCGTCGCCTCCACCCTGCACCTGCTGATGAAGTCATGTACCTAGGGTAGGGTCATGTACCTGTCCCAGGTACCCTCCCCAAGGACATCTACAGAAGAGACCGTCTCCCAGTCGACCAAGAGAGATTTCACTCGACGAACTGGAAGACACTCGACGAACTTGAAGACACTCGACCATGAAGACTCACTCGACCACCAGGAGTTCAGGATCTACTCTGTATCCCAACGGTCTGTAATTAAGTAGTCTTTATGGCCATGATGACACTTTATGTAAGGCGTTACCAGTAACGCCAGGCCTTAATGTACTTTAACCCTCCGCTACGTGGGCAGGCTGGGGTCCTGGCATCCTCTATATAAGCCACCCCTCTCCACTGGCAGAAGGGTTCGCACCCCTGTAACTCTCACACATATAATCCAGTCGACCGCCTCCGGGCTCCGAGACGTAGGGCTGTTACTTCCTCCGAGAAGGGCCTGAACTCGTAAAACACTTGTGTGCATAACTACTCCATAGCTAGGATCTTGCCTCTCCTTAGTACCCCCCTACACTACTGTCAGACTTAGAACCACGACAGTTGGCGCCCACCGTGGGGCAGGTGTCTTAGCGACTTATTGGAGGAGTTGCAATCTTTCCGATTCCCATCGTCATGGTTTCAGGTGGAGTTTTGGTTGAGGGCCGCGAGATCCGTCTCGGCGCGCTCACATTTCGCCGACGACTCTGCCTGGTTGCAGGAGGCTCCGCTCGACGTGGATGCGCTTCCGGTCCGCGGAGCTACGCACTTTCGAGCATGCGTCCGCGGCGTCCTTCTGCGGCAACCGTCGATCCAATATCGGCCGGTTTTCATGTCATCCTCCCTCCCCGCTTCCCGTCGGCGTAAGCGCTCTGGTCGGTCGAGGCTTCAGCGGTGGATGAGACACGCGGTGGCTCGCCAGTCGACCACCGCCCAAGTCGCGGCAATCGAGCCCGACGAATCTCTCTACGGCCTGTTCGACCTGTCGACTGGCTCCGCGGAGACTGCATCCGAGTGCGACAGCAGTAATCCAGCGGCGGAGGTCCTGATGGTCAATGGACCACACGTTCCCCCCGGATTTCCTGACGCCGAGGGAGGCAACGGCGGAGGCGATCCGTCGCACGACCATGAGGAATACCTCCCCGAGCCCCTCGATTCGCAGCAGAGGGAAGAGCTTCGCCGCCGGAACATGGATGCGCTCCACACTCCGATCGTTGGAGAAACCCCTGAGGCTCGCGCCTTAGAGGACGCGCGCTTGGCCAACTTGGCTGAGCGCACTCGACTGGAGAACCTTCAGCGGGCACTCGACGAGCACGCGCGGCAATGGATTCCGGACTCTAGTCGACGCCAACTCTTTAAACCTCCGACTCAGGTATATCGAACTCCGATTCAGAATTTAGCAGCTGCAGCCCGTATAGCAGAGTCAATTCAGCCTTCCCAGTCAGAGGCTGGCAGAGGCTTGATGCAGATCAGGGATTTGCTCCGGGCAGCAGGGGATCAGAATTCAGCTATATCGTAGTCATCTAACAGGATTCACAGCAGATCCGTGGCGGCGAATACGGTCCAGTCGGCTCATAGCCCCAGATCACCCCCGAGGCGTGAAGGGCGTGGTGACCGACACGATCAGTACAGGAACTATGAGCAGTATGATCACCGATTCGATCGCAACGATCGACGTCGAGTGCCCACTCCTCCCCCAAGGGGTCGATCATATGTGCCTCGACAGCAGGATGATAGACGCCAGCACAGACGCTGGATACAAGAATTTCAAGATCGATTCATATCTGACTGCGCACTACCAGTACTAGCTACCGAGCGGAAGAAAAGTGTATCTTCATCGCGAGGAAATATACAGATCTACTGCTACTGCTGCTGCTGCAAGGTAACGAGCGGAAGAAAGAGTGAGAGAGAGAGAGAGATGAGGTGGGTGGAGCAATACAATGCACAACGTCGGTCTTCATTGCGATTCAATACTATCCCTGCAGTTGCAGCTTGCATTATTGGAGAGAGAGACAGAGATAGAGGAAATAAACTTAAAATTTGTCCTCTTTTTATT
>NW_021239338.1:0-1106 GCF_002162155.2 Triticum dicoccoides | reverse complement strand
GTTGTTTAGCATCAAAATTAACCTTCTCCGAAGATGGAAGAGGCAACAAATCAATAGGTGCACGAGGTAGGAAACCATACACAACTTCAAAAGGGCACATCTTAGTAGTAGAATGCAATGAACGATTATAAGCAAATTCAATATGAGGCAAGCATTCCTCCCACATTTTCTTATTATTCTTCAAAACAGCCCTAAGCATAGTAGACAACGTTCTATTGACTACTTCAGTTTGTCCATCAGTTTGGGGGTGACAAGTAGTACTAAAAAGCAGTTTAGTCCCCAACTTAGCCCATAAACATCTCCAAAAGTGGCTAAGAAATTTAGTATCACGGTCTGAAACAATAGTATTTGGCACACAATGCAAGCGAATAATTTCACGAAAGAACAAATCAGCAACATTAACAGCATCATCGCTTTTATGACATGGTATAAAGTGTGCCATTTTCGAGAATCTATCCACGACAACAAATATGCTATCCCTCCCCTTCTTTGTTCGAGGTAAACCTAAAACAAAGTCCATAGATATATCCTCCCAAGGAACACTAGGTACAGGCAAAGGCATATATAAACCATGAGGATTGAGTCGTGACTTAGCTTTTTGACATGTAGTGCAGCGAGCAATTAAACGCTCAACATCTCGTCTCATCTTTGGCCAAAAGAAATGTGTAGCAAGTACGTCCTCCGTCTTCTTCACGCCAAAGTGTCCCATTAATCCTCCTCCATGCGCCTCCTGCAACAACAAAAGACGAACGGAGCTAGCTGGAATGCATAGCTTGTTAGCACGAAACACAAATCCATCGTTAACAACAAACTTGTTCCACATTCTTCCTTCTTTACAATTCTGCATTACATCTTTAAAATCAGCATCATGCACATATTGATCTTTGATGGTCTCCAAACCAAATATTTTGAAGTCAAGTTGTGAAAGCATAGTATAGCGACGAGACAATGCATCAGCAATAACATTTTCTTTTCCCTTCTTGTGTTTAATGACATAAGGGAAAGTCTCAATGAATTCAACCCATTTAGCATGTCTACGATTCAGTTTAGCTTGACTTTTAATATGTTTCAAAGATTCATGATCAGAATGTATAACAAATTCTTTG
>NW_021239337.1:0-1245 GCF_002162155.2 Triticum dicoccoides | reverse complement strand
GTTGCATTTTTGCCTAGTAGGTTGTGCACAAGTTTGCGTATCCGCCTATTGTGCAATCGTGCTAGCGTCTGTCTAGTATTGTGCAACAAGAGCATTTTCGTGGTTTCCACATTTTGGCTCACTTTTGGATTGCACAATCCCATTTATCTATTTGCGTGTGTGTTTCCATGTACCCATACTTGCTTGGTCTACTTGTTGCATTTGCAAATTTGTGAATCTTTTCCAACATTATTGAAGCTCACTTACTATTGCATCAAATTTTGTGCCACCATCCTAACCGAGCTCCACCATAAGCTTTTACATGTGTAGGTGTGAGAACCGACAAGAATTGGTACCAACAGTGCTATTTCATTGTCCGCATTTGAGTGAACCTGATGCATCTTCAACTTCGGTCAAGGTACATTTGGTACACGTTCTTTTCCTTCTACCACTTACATTTTGTTTGGAATGATGGATAGGCCAAGTTCTTCTACCAATCCACCACTCATCGAGAACAACGACGACATGTCATCATTCGTCACCAAGAACCACCTATTTGGAGCTCAAAAAGCATTGCATCAAGAGCAACAAGCAATGAGGGACTACTTCGACAACAAATTCGACGCTCAAAAGCAAGAGAATGATGCAAGAATGGATGAGAACCACGCCTTCATGAGGAACCGACGTCCTTCCACTTCTTAATCCTCAAGACGGAGCCGCTCAAGTCGACACTCCGACGACACCTTCTTCGACTCAAGTACACCGTCATCGAACACTCTTCGACGAGCTGCGCGTCAAGACCGGCAAGCAACTCGGAACCCGCTACATGACAAGCATTCACAAGAGCAAGTCGATGAGCAAATCCCTCATCCTCAATCAAACCAAGTCGCTTTTGCTCAAGCTCAAGAATGGCAACGACTAAGGCGCCAAGAAGAAGAACGAGCACGTCTACACCAAGAGGAACAAGACGCCGAGGCTCAACGTCTTCAACAACAACAACGCGAAGTGCAAGCTCTTGAGGCGCAACGTGCCCTTCAAGAATCAAGTCGAGCAATCGCCAACCACAATCGCGAAAGGCGCAATCAAGAGGAAGCCCTTCGAAAAGAAATCCAAGAGAGGAACTACCACCCGCGAGTGCAACGTCAAGCTCCACAAGCTCCTCCACAAGCTCGTCAAGCTCCACCTCAACCTCAAGTTCAACAAGAGCAAGTTGATCATGGACTTCCTCCATGCCAAGAGCAACATGAGGACGATTACCCTCCATGT
>NW_021239336.1:0-740 GCF_002162155.2 Triticum dicoccoides | reverse complement strand
GTGCGGGTGGACTATGGGCCGGCCCAGTTGGCGGGGGAGAGGTCGCGCGCGGGGCGAGGGGGCCGACCGCGGTGGGCTTCAAATTTGCGCCGGCCCACGAACAAGGCAGTGCATGCTGTGCACGCCGTGCCGCCCGCACTTGTGAGGTTTAGTCCCACCTCGGAAGCAGGGAGGCGCCTCGACCGGCTTAAATATGCGGGCGCGGCTTACACATCCAACTCCTCTGTTATTTATCCTTCCAGCCCCGTTGGAACCTGCTGCTGGGCCCGTTGTGGGCCGATTTGATAGCGCGAGTCGATTTGTTTGAAAAAATATACCTACTACGGGTCCAGCAGCTTGGTCATTTTTTTCAGTACGTCATGACATTTTTTTCCCTTTAAACAAATAACTGTAGGCATAAATTTCACAAAGGCATAATCACTTCAAATAGAAAATCAGTAGCGATGCATAATCGATTGTAACAGTAGCAAAAATTGTCTCAATCACCAAACATGCATAATTACAATAATAAATTTGTCCCAATCACCAAATAGCCATAATAATCTATGTGCGAAAAAATATATTGTGGCATCCAAATAGGCATAATCATGTACGTGGCTAAAAGCAAAATTCTGCCATTATTACAATTATGAAATGGTACCAAATAGGCATAATCATGTGGTGGGCAAAAACCCTACACACTTGCTGGCACT
The DNA here is from genome assembly GCF_002162155.2 of Triticum dicoccoides. Lineage (NCBI taxonomy): Eukaryota > Viridiplantae > Streptophyta > Magnoliopsida > Poales > Poaceae > Triticum > Triticum dicoccoides. The sequence continues at coordinate 48 of NW_021239336.1, read as the reverse complement.
TATTCCTTCTCCATAATTTTCAGAATCTTCTCCTTCACCTTAGTCAGT
>NW_021239335.1:0-1171 GCF_002162155.2 Triticum dicoccoides | reverse complement strand
CGTCGACAAGCTCACCAAAGTGGCTCACTTTCTGCCTATCAAAGAGTCGATCACTGCAGCTCAATTGGCGGAACTCTATACCTCTCGCATTGTCTCTCTGCACGGTATTCCTCAAGTGATATCTTCAGACCGTGGCAGCATCTTTACCTCCAAGTTTTGGGATTCTTTTCAGAAGGCCATGGGCACCAACATCCGCTTCAGCACAGCTTTCCATCCTCAAACGAGCGGTCAAGTCGAGCGTGTCAATCAGATTCTTGAAGATATGCTCAGGGCTTGTGTGATTTCTTTCGGCATGAAGTGGGAAGATTGTCTTCCTTATGCTGAATTCTCTTACAACAACAGCTTTCAAGCAAGTTCGGGCAAGGCCCCCTTTGAAATTCTATATGGCAGGAAGTGCCGTACCCCTCTCAACTGGTCTGAAACCGGTGAACGTCAGCTGCTGGGTAATGACTTAATCACAGAAGCAGAAGAAATGTGCAAAGTCATTCGTGATAACCTCAAAGCAGCTCAGTCCCGCCAGAAGTGCTACTATGATAGTAAGCACCGTGATTTGACTTTCGAGATCGGAGATCATGTTTACCTCCGCGTCTCTCCCATGAAAGGTACTCGTCGCTTCGGTATCAAAGGGAAGCTTGCCCCTAGATACGTGGGACCTTTCAAGATCGTCAGCAAGAGAGGCGACCTCGCCTATCAACTCGAGCTTCCTTCAAACTTTGCAAATGTTCATGATGTGTTCCATGTCTCTCAGCTTCGAAAGTGCTTCAAGACTCCTGACCGCACCGTCAACTTCGAGGACATTGAGCTCCAAGAAGATCTCTCCTATCGTGAGCACCCAGTTGTTATTCTTGAAGAGACTGAACGCAAGACTCGCAACAAGTCAATCAAATTCCTCAAAGTTAAGTGGTCTCACCATTCCGACCGTGAAGCCACCTGGGAACGCGAGGATCACCTCCGTTCTGAGTACCCGGAGTTCTTTCAGTCCTAGATCTCGGGACGAGATCTTTTCGTAGTGGTGGAGTGTTGTAACGCCCCAGATGTAACTTTCCCCATTTGTACTCCAACTCTTGCCGTTTCCGGTGTCAAGTTATATTTATTTCTCGGGTTCGGGTCCTTGTCTCCGTGTGTTGTTTTCGTTTTCATGCATCTCATACCATGTCATCACGGGCATTGC
>NW_021239334.1:0-1205 GCF_002162155.2 Triticum dicoccoides | reverse complement strand
GGGGGCGCGCCTCCTATATCGTGGGATCCTTGGCTGCTTCTTGACTTGCACTCCAAGTTCTATGGATCACGTTCGTTCCAAAAATCACGCTCCCGAAGGTTTCATTCCGTTTGGACTCCGTTTGATATTCCTTTTCTTCAAAATACTGAAATAGGCAAAAAAAACAGCAATATGGGCTGGGCCTCCGGTTAGTAGGTTAGTCCCAAAAATGATATAAATATGTAAAATAAAGCCCATAAACATCCAAAAGGGGTAATATAATAGCATGGACTAATCAAAAATTATAGATACGTTGGAGACGTATCAAGCATCCCCAAGCTTAATTCCTGCTCGTCCTCGAGTAGGTAAATGATAAAAAGAGAATTTTTGATGTGGAATGCTACCTAGCATAATTCATAATGTAATTTTCTTTATTGTGGCATTAATGTTCAGATCCAAATGATTCAAAATAAAAGTTCATATTGATAAAAGAAATAGTAACACTTCAAGCATACTAATCAAAGTAATCATGTCTTCTCAAAATAACATGGCAAAAGGAAGTTCATCCCTACAAAATCATATAGTTAGGCTATGCTTCATTGTCATCACACAAAGATGTTCCCAACTTCTATACCACCGATGACAAGCCAAGCAATTGTTTCATACTTAAATAATCTCAAACTTTTTCAACCTTCACGCAATACATGAGCGTGAGCCATGGATATAGCACTATGGGTGGAATAGAATATGATAATGGGGATTGTGTGGAGAAGACAAAAAAGGAGAAAGTCTCACATTGACGAGGATAATCAACGGGCTATGGAGATGCCCATCAATTGATGTCAACATGAGGAGTAGGGATTGCCATGCAACGGATGCACTAGATCTATAAATGAATGCTCAACAAAAGAAAACTAGTGGGTGTGCATCCAACTTGCTTGCTCACCAAGACCTAGGGCATTTGAGTATGCCCATCGTAGAAATATACAAGTCAAGTTCTATAATGAAAAATTCCCGCTAGTATGAAAAAGGACAACTTATGAGACTCACTATATGAAAAACATGGTGCTACTTTGAAGAACAAAAATATGAGACTCACTACATGAGGAACAAGGTGCTACTTTGAAGCACAAGTGTGGAAAAAGAGATAGTAACATTGCCCTTTTTATTTTTTTAATTTTTTTTCTTTTTTTCTTTTGGGCCTTTCTTTTTTTTGGCCTTTTTTT
>NW_021239333.1:0-450 GCF_002162155.2 Triticum dicoccoides | reverse complement strand
GAGCCTCATGAATCTGATCCATAGAAAATGAGTTTACTTATTTGAAACTGTTGTACTTCTCGTAAGTAGAAACATCAGAGCTAAATATCATAAGAAGCATGCCATTTGGTGGAATATGATTGCTGGACATGCTAGTTTAGAATGTCAGATGAGTGTGTCCTTGAGCAGCAAGTAGTTGAGCATGAAACAGAAGTCCTGACCCAGATTATGCTGCGCCAAGAGTGGGCAGATGCAACGTCTTTCCTCTCTCCCTCTCCAATATTGTAACTAACACCTTTACAAGGTGTCTCTTCATCTTGTATAAATAATAAATAGTCCAACATCAATAGAATCAGAACCGTTGATTCTCAATCATTTTACTTCTAAAAAAACAACACCTGGCCCATACATGAACTTGTACACATCAATTTTTACACACAAAAATCGTATAACTTTGTCACACCATGCATC
>NW_021239332.1:0-581 GCF_002162155.2 Triticum dicoccoides | reverse complement strand
TCGCCGGCGTTTGGCGGCTCCTCGCGGGCTCCAGATGGTCGGAATGGACCCGCAAGACCGGGGCGGTCCTACTGGTAGTCGCTGGGTCGGCGGGTACGGCGTGAGCTGCCGGCGGCGAGCTTCGCGGCGGAGGAAGCTTCGGGGACAAAGTGGTTTTGCTGCCGCGGTGGTTCTCGATCGAAATGGAGTAGGGGGATGTGATCACGGGATGGAGAGATGGCTTCTGGTGAAGAGACTGGAGAGGGGGAGGCTCTGGAGGCGCCCTCAGGGCCTGGGCAGTGGCGGCGGCTGGAGTTGCCGGAGAGGAAGAAGACGACTCTCTCCTCTCAATTGACGACTAAGGGGGCACGAGTGAGATGGTGTGAGGCTGCCTGCCTGCGGAATTTAGCTCGGGGTCTCCATATATAGTGTGGCTAGGTTGGTCCGAGGCGGCCGGTGATAAGAACAACGGCGAACCGACGTTCTGTAGCAGCAGGGGGTCGTGGCGACGACGGAAGCTAGGCGACACGCTTGCGGATGAGCACGTACTGCTCACAAGGGCAGGTGGCGAGCCGGGGTGGCTTTGGCGGCGCCGACCACGG
>NW_021239331.1:0-541 GCF_002162155.2 Triticum dicoccoides | reverse complement strand
AAAGTTATCAAACTCATCCAAACACTGACTAGCAATTTTAGTAGGCGGGACTTCAGCTTTATTATATCTATAGAGAGAATTTACCTTTACTACCTGTGTCGGGATATCGGAATCAGGAGGTTCTTCAGTAAATAAAGAATTGAGATCATATGTTTCATCAACAGGCGGTATATTAAGGCCATGTATTTCTTCAATAGGAGGTAAATTCTTAACGTCTTCAGCTTTAATACCTTTCTCTTTCATAGATTTCTTTGCCTCTTGCATATCTTCGGGACTGAGGAATAGAACACCTCTCTTCTTCGGAGTTGGTTTAAGAATAGGCTCAGTATTTGGAGCAGGAGCTGACTCAGGAGGTGCCCAATTATTTTCATCTGTCAACATATTATTCAATAGAATTTCAGCTTCATCCGGTGTTCTTTCCCTGAAAAGAGAACCAGCACAACTATCCAGGTAATATCTGGAAGCATCGGTTAGTCCATTATAAAATATATCAAGTATTTCAGGTTTCTTAAGAGGATGATCAGGCAAAGCATTAAGTAAC
>NW_021239330.1:0-1903 GCF_002162155.2 Triticum dicoccoides | reverse complement strand
CTTGATTGAGGAAGTTGGCCACCTCCCCATAGGGATTTCGTAGGATTTACTCCCTAGTTGCCCCTATGGATTTTGAGATCCCGAAGTCCGACCTTTTACTTGATGTCCTAGATACCAGACCATTTCTATGAATGGGTTACACTAGCACATCAAGGAGAACATTAGAAGCGGAGTGCTAAATGTTTCTCGGTCGATCATCCAGATTTTGTTTCCTTGGCCTCGCTAAGATGAAATCTGAGAAGGTGTTATCTTTCTTTGCATCTACATCCTCCATCATCATTCATCATGGTAGCAAGTTGTGTTGCCGGACCCTTGACACGGATGTTGGTAAAACCTTGATGAATATGGAAATGCTCAAGTTCTTGAGAGCACGCACAAGCGTTACGTGTTATCATCGGCTCTAACTGGGATTACTCTCAGTTTCCTCGGCAAATGCTATGACCTTTTCAAACAGTGAATTCACTCTCTTTTGTTGGGTTCTTCCCCAGTTACCAGAATCATTCCCAGCATTTGCATTTTGTTCCTAGCTTGCACCGCCAATGTGCCATTCTACCATGGGTCTCTTCCATTTCCGGTGATAAGCAAATTCATCCATTACGTTGTCTTCAACAAGGTAATCCACATCATCCAAGTCCGAGTATGCCATTCTACCGACCCCCGCCAATCGATTGCTGTGATTTGCCTTAGGCTGATATAGAGAGTCTCAATGATCTCTATATCAAAGGTAATTCTTTTTGCCACTTAAGATAATAATCTACGAATCACCCCCCTCCAGGATGTTTCGTCGTGGTATCATGGCAACTCAACTCCTCGCTACGTGACAATCGTTTACCACATTCTTGAGTCTGGAATTGTTGTCTACCTAGTAAACCTTCGTCATCCGTTTCTTTCCACCCCTCTTGATGTGTATCTCGTGTCTCAACCGAGAGATGGTCCTATGTCTCATTCCGTGAGTTGTTCGATCTTCGAGAAGATCGACCCTTTTAGAGTCTCCTTCTTCCCTCCATGTCATGTTGGCAGGATTTTTCAAAGCAAGACTTCAAGACAATAATGGTGTTCAAATCAACGTTCATTTGAAGTGCACCCTGGATCGTGAAGATTATACTAGTCGCGTTTACCTTTCACCCTACCCTACGCTTGAATCTCGAGACGAGATTCTTGTTTAGTGGGGGTGAGTTGTCACATCCCTAGTTCTGACAATGCCTAGTGCAAGCATTAGAGTGTGGCACCATGTTTAAATTTCATTTAAATTTGAAATGGGGATTGTTGAAACCCTAGCACCAAATGAAATTTAACTAGGTTCAATAAAAATATTTTCAATAACCCAGAATGCCCTTTGGAAATGTTCATAATTTCTGTTAAAGGTGAAAACCTCTTCCAAAAATGATGAACATATTTATAGGCTACTCCTGGATTTTTGAATTAAATTATATAGTGTTTGCATTTGGGCATTTAATTGCTAATAATATTTTAAATGCTCAAATAATCACAAACTGAAATGTTTACTGTTGGAAATATTCCAAACAGTGGCCACAGTCAGTTGCATGATTTTTGGAAATGCTCTGGCATTTTTAATAAATCCAAACACAATTACAGAAAATAGAAAACAGTAACTAAAATAGAAATAAAAGAAAAAGAACAGAGACTACCTGGCCTCACCCGTGCAGCCCACCAGCCGGCCCAGCTTCCCCCCCCCCTGGCCGGCCCAGCCCACCCGCGCCTTCCCTGTCGTCTTCCTCCTCGGACAGAAGGACGAGGGCGTGTGCCCGACGCTCGCCGGCACGCGCGCGCGCCACCTCTCCCCCTGCTGGCCACCTCCTGCTTCCCCCGGACTCCCTCGATGCCCCGGACGAAGCCACGTAGCTGCCCCGCACCGCTCTCACTCTCCCTCACCCTCCTCTTC
>NW_021239329.1:0-1578 GCF_002162155.2 Triticum dicoccoides | reverse complement strand
TTTTTTACACTGAAGTACATGTTGACATGGAACAGTGAAGTATTTACCGACAAAGTGGAGCAGGTGATCCAAACACTATATTATCTTGTAGAATATCTTATGACTGAACGATGTGCTGACATATGTGTTGCTTATCAAATGTAGTCATAGATAGATATATTTAGCTAGAAAATAGTTTCAAGCTTGCTGCATTCAGATTGCAACAGTCTTCGCATGGAAACATACAAGTACCCCATAACGGTTAGCGAAAAAGCACAGATATTTTATTGTATTCACATGTGTCATGACGCTACCGAATGCACTGATGTCTGCTGTACAGGCGGAGACGTATGAAGCCCACGTTGCATCGGAACCTATCAATTCACAAGACGATGTCCAAGAAATTATCGGTACTGTTGAGTGCAAGATATCAGACACGTCGAGCTCCCCAAAGGATCCCGACACCCCGAGCTCCCCAAAAAAGCGAAGAGCACGTGGACGCCCAAGGAAGCTTGTTGATGAAGTGCAAGCTAAAAAACAAAAACTACGGAAGAGCTCAGAGTGAAATTTGATAGCAAGACCATTGTTAAACAAGTGTCTTCTTCGATATCAAGACGATCACACAAGCCATCACATGCTATATCGAGCCCATTCAAGTTAACCAAATGGTAGTTTAGGTACGTACTGGGTAGCACTGTAGTTAGCACTACTTATGATACATTTTTCATTTACGATTTGGTGATTGAACTTTATCAAACATGCATCAACGAGCGGTGAAAGATGGCTTGCTAACAACAGCTAAGACCGTAAAAAGTAGGGTATGATAACATACCTCAATATAGCAATCTATGTTGTCGAAGTACATACTTTTGGCAATCACGAACATTATATAATTTCGGCAATTAGGGATACATGCTCAGTTCTTTTGGTTGAACTGCCAATAGGTCATTCTGCCAATCATTTGCATGATGTACTTTTGGCAATATATTATACAACCTAAGTGCATGTCAAAAATGGCAATAGGTACTTTTGGCAATCATGTGCATGCTACATTTCTGGCAATTACTAATGCATGATCATTTGTTTTGCTTGAAATGGCAGTATGTACTCCTGGCGAACATTTGTGTGCTCTACTTTTGGCAGCTATTAATACAAGATCATTTAGAATGGTTTAACTGTCCATAGAAATAACTAGAATGTCATTATTTCTAAACATACCAAATTCAGTACAAGATATAGCATTAGCATCTTTAGTTAGAGTCATAACATATATGTACCATATATCACCATAGTGGAGGTATTAGGCAAGGTTGACAGCAATGCTTACAAGATAAACAGTAGTTTAATGAAGAAACAACACTTATTAGTACAGGGTAGACGCTTAATTAGGCGCCTATCATGTACAAATTGGCACTGCTGCTTCCAAAAACCATGTTTAATATAGTTAGCATGTACCTAAGCACGTAGCATTGGAAGTTGGCCATTACCAGAAATGAGCAATGTACTACCAAACACTTAAACGTAGCATGTTATAAACTCGCGACCCAAAAGATAAACCGGCACATAAGTTCAAGCAGTACGGTGGGGCAGAAGTATTAC
>NW_021239328.1:0-1440 GCF_002162155.2 Triticum dicoccoides | reverse complement strand
CACCCACCCGAGCTCCGGCCGCCGCCTCGGGCTCCATTCCGGCGAACCCCGGCCACCCCCGCACCTCCCGTTGGCCCCCCTAGATGCGCACGGGCACGGGCTACCCTCTGGTGCCCTTGGCTTGGCCCAAAACCCCTCGCAGCGCCACTCCGGCGAGCTCCCGCCGCAGTTTTGGTCGTCGCCGGCCGAACTCCGGCGACTGCCGACGTGGCACGCCTAATTAACACTAATGACGCCTAAACACCCCCCCACAGCCACTGACAGTGGGCCCTGTAGTGGGTCAAAGCCCGGGTCAACGCGGGATTAGCCCCTGTGTCACTGACGTGTGGACCCCACACGTCAGGTTTGACCCGAGCCGGCCCCTGTTGACTTGCTGACATCATGCCAACGTCATGCTGACGCAGTAATGCTTTCTGGATTTAATTAATTCAGGAAATTCCAGAAAATGCCTAAAACTTCTAAAAATCATAGAAATTCAACCGTAGCTCCAAATTAAATAAATTATATATGAAAAATTATCAGAAAAATTCAAGGAATCCATCTGTACCATTTTCATGCATGTTAGAACAACTTATAGGTGCTGTTTAGCACAAATCAATTAAATGGCATTTGAATAATCACATATGGAGTTTAAATTTGAATATTGTATTCAAACCAACTTCATTTAATCTGTTGCTAGTTGCATTAGCTCAAAACACATTCATATTGCCATGTCATGAGCATGCATCATATTGTGCATTGCATTGATTGTGTTCCTTTCTGTGTTGCCGGTATTTGTCCCCTCTCGATAGACGCGGTACCGACGATGTGATCGTTGACACTGACGAAGACTCAATGTTATCTTCAGAAGTGCCAGGCAAGCAAAACCCCCTTGTTCATTCCGATACAATCCCACTCTCTCGCTCCTGCTCTCTTTTACTGCATTAGGACAACACCGATTCAACTGTTACATGCTGCGGTAGTTGAACCCCCTTATCCTCTGCATGACCTGTCATTGCCACAGTAAATAGATGAAACCCACTAGCATGAGTAGGAGTTGTTTGAGCCTTGTTGTGCCTACTCATTCATGTTTGTTTGTCATGCCTGCTACTGCTTAGAGTTGAGTCAGGTCTGATTCATCGGGGATGAATTAGAGGTGTGTGAACATGTCCTACTGTGTGTGAGCTAAGTGTGTGAACACGATTTGGTAAAGGTAGCGGTGAGAGGCCATGTAGGAGTACATGGTGGGTTGTCTCATTGAAACCGTCCTTAGGAACTGAGTCCTGTGTTTGTGATCCATGATTCAGCTACTACCATACATTGGGCCCTGAAATATGACCCCGCTCGACTTCTTATTCACCCTTGTCCTCTGTCCAGGAGTTGCAAGTAGTTTCTGGTGTTTGTAGTATGCTGGAGGCCGTGGACAGCGCTGACCGTAGGGGTGGGCTGTGATGCGGTAGG
>NW_021239327.1:0-734 GCF_002162155.2 Triticum dicoccoides | reverse complement strand
ATTGACTAGTTGCATAACATATCCCAAATCAGTATGAACCATAGCATATCCTACTCCATCTATTGTCAATCGAATTGAACATTTGTGCGGGGCGGGGTGGGGTGGGGGGAGGGGGGTTGGGGGGGGGGTAGGGGCTGACGCGGTGGCGGACCTCACCGAGGAGATCATGTTGGAAATTTACCATAGATGCAATCATAATTGTATTATTTATTTCCAAATTCATAATTAAATGTTTATATTATGTGCTATGACTGATATGCTGCTTGAAAATGCGATTCAGAGCAAAATCCATAAGCATGTGTGCAGTTATAAACGTTAAAGCATGTTTCCTAGTCTTGCCTCTAGGACTAGCTCAAGTCTTGCGTGATGGTTATGTTTTCCTGACCATGGGCATATGTTAAGAGTAACAAGAATGTCAGTAACTTTGAGAGTATGATGTTAGAAAAACTTTTATAGTGAATTGTCCGAACTTGATTGTTATGCTTTGAGAATACATTGTCACAAGTGAAAATTTCATAACACGGAAAGTTCACTTTGTTTAGTTCCTTAGAAAATGAGAGTATCGAGTCACTTCATGCCGTACGATACACTTAGGGGTTGCTCAAACGTCATCGGTAACTTACTGGTTTGTCGGAAAGTGTAACACGGGCAAGATAGCTCCTCTAATAATGGAGAGATGTTCTTAGGGCCCTCTCGGTGTGTAGACATCCATCATTGCTTGATCGGACATAGGT
>NW_021239326.1:0-758 GCF_002162155.2 Triticum dicoccoides | reverse complement strand
CACCCAAATCTCGATCAAATCGATCAAAAACACCAAAAACAGAGGGAACCAGAGGCGATGCGACGAGATCTAGCTCGATACGTAGGGGAACGGGACAGGGTTCCAGATTCACTCACCACAGCCGCCGCCGTCGCCGAGAATGGAAGCTCCTCCGAGCTGCTATCACCGAGAACAAAATCTCCGACGCCGGCGCAGGCTCACCGCCGAGAACAAAGAGGAGGGGGTGGGAGGTGTGTACACGTTCATACAGGCACGGGGACACGTTTCACCTAATGCACTGCCAAGTGGGGCCCGTAACTAGATGCACTGCCAACATGTCTTCAACATAACCACATGTCTTCAACATAACCTCACTCCCGTTGACAACCAGTTTAATCGCTCGAGTGGGCCTTGACTATTTGGGCTTGTGAAACGTAGTACTACAGCTATTTTCGTCAACTACGTCGCACTCCTTCCATTGCACCTCAAAGATGTCGCACAGGAGCTATTGACCCCCTGTAATCAATAAAACGGGTAAAGTGTTCTTCTTCTTGATGCAAATGTATTGCTTGCTAAAACTTTGCAAATGGGTTTGCTCTTCGGTCACAAACTTAGAATAGCCGGTTGCAGATCGCTTACAGTTAGAGGCTAAATTATCTGGTATGATGGCTTGGATGTTAGCCCTATTCCAGTCTGCGAGGCGTTCATTTGTTTCTGTTCCGTTATGGCTTGTTAGTGGAACCCGGCCGGTGCATTTTTGTGGATCAAATGGGGAAAAA
>NW_021239325.1:0-1095 GCF_002162155.2 Triticum dicoccoides | reverse complement strand
AAAAATTCAAGGAATCCATCTGTACCATTTTCATGCATGTTAGAACAACTTATAGCTGCTGTTTAGCACAAATCAAATAAAGGGCATTTAAATAATCACATATGGAGTTTGAATTTGAATCTTGTATTCAAACCAACTTCATTTAATCTGTTGCTAGTTGCATTGGCTCAAAACACATTCATTTTTCCATGTCATGATCATGCATCATATTGTGCATTGCATTGATTGTGTTCCCTTCTGTGTTGCCGGTATTTGTCCCCTCTCGATAGACGTGATACCGATGATGTGATCGTTGACACTGATGAAGACTCAATGTTATCTTCAAAAGTGCCAGGCAAGCAAAACCCCCTTGTTCATTCCGATACAATCCTACTCTCTCGCTCCTGCTCTCTTTTACTGCATTAGGACAACATCGATTCATCTGTTACTTGCTGCGGTAGCTGAACCCCTTTATCCTTTGCATGACCTGTCATTCCACAGTAAATAGATGAAACCCACTAGTATGAGTAGGAATTGTTTGAGCCCTGTTGTGCCTACTCATTCATGCTTGTTGTCATGCCTGCTACTGCTTAGAGTTGAGTCAGGTCTGATTCATTGAGGATGAATCAGAGGTGTGTGAACATGTCCTACTATGTGTGAGTTAAGTGTGTGAACACGATTTGGTAAAAGGTGTCGGTGAGAGGCCATGTAGGAGTACATGGCGGGTTGTCTCATTGAAGCCGTCCTTAGGAACTGAGTTCTGTGTTTGTGATCCATGATTCAGCTACTACCATGCATTGGGCCCTGAAATATGACCCCGCTCGACTTCTTATTCACCCTAGTCCTCTGTCCAGGAGTTGCAAGTAGTTTCTGGTGTTTGTAGCTTACTGGAGGCCGTGGACAGCGCTGACCGTAGGGGTGGGCTGTGATGCGGTAGGTACGTGGCACGGTGTACCGGATGCCCGTTTGGTATCTCGGGAACCCTGTTCACATCGTTTGGGGCTGTGAGCGAAACTCCGGCCGGATCTCCTCATGGATGGAACCCGAATAGGCGATAAACCTGGACTAGAGACTTGAGTGTTTAGGTAGGTCGTGGTCTACACCCACGTCGGCTTT
>NW_021239324.1:0-438 GCF_002162155.2 Triticum dicoccoides | reverse complement strand
AAACAACTGCCAAGCAGGATATACAACAACTCTCTCTCCAACTTTCCTCTTGAAAAGTTTAAGACAATTTTCTGATAAATTCTTTCAAAGAATGCTATTAACTCAAGCTTTCCAATGCAAAAAGAATCACTCAATTCCGAGTTGATATGAGGAGTCAAAGAATTCTAAAACTGGCCTGAAAAATTGGAACAAGCTGTGTTCATGAACTTCGGAGGGCAAAAGGACCTATTTAGAAGACGATTTTGAAGTGTCAAATATTGAACTAGCTTCTGCAACTATTTAGATGCGGCTCGTCGCTAGCTTCAATTTGAGTACTCACGGAGCCAAAACGGACTTCGTATGAGGAAGATACACCTGTTTTACTGAACAGTGCGCAAAACAGATTCCAATCCGAATTCAGGTACGAGATTGATTCTAGATAGATCCATTTTTTTTTCT
>NW_021239323.1:0-1027 GCF_002162155.2 Triticum dicoccoides | reverse complement strand
CTTACATTGGAATCTTTGTTGTGGTTTACTTCGATGATATTCTTGTGTTTAGCAAAACCATGAAAGAGCATCTTGATCATGTTAGACTTGTTTTGCAAACGCTTCGAAAGGAAAGTCTTTATGCCAACTTGAAAAAGTGCACATTTGGTGTTGACAAAGTGGTTTTCTTGGGTTTCGTTGTCTCTTCCAAGGGTGTCCATGTTGATGAAACTAAAATTGAAGCAATTAAAACTTGGCCCCAACCCACCAATTTGCAACAAGTGCGAAGTTTCCTTGGTCTTGCAGGATTTTATCGCCGCTTTGTGAAAGATTTTAGCACAATCGCCGCTCCTTTGCATGCTTTGAGCAAGAAGAATACTCCTTTTGTTTGGGGATCTTTGCAATCCACCGCTTTTGAAGAGCTCAAGTCTTTTCTTACACATGCTCCGATTCTTGCTTTGCCCAACTGATAGAGGCAAAGGTGTCCCGTCTTTCGACGAGATGATGGATATCGCTTTGGTGGCAGTCGACTTTGACGATCCGACTACGAACGTGCGAGGACATCGCGCCTTAGCAATCGCTAAACCAACTCCAAGAGATTATTGACCACGCCGGAGCATGATCAACCTGACCACGAGGGTCTGTTTCCTGCGAGCAAACGAAGAACAAGCAAGAAACTGAGATTGCAATCTGGATATTGCGAATATAAGATGAAAGCTTTATTGATCAAGGTGGGGTTCTGTGACGCCTTTGTCTGGTCGTTGAACACAAACGAAGTACGCGAAGTTGCAGCTATGACGAACTTTTAATCTAAACAAAACCCAAAGTCTAAACGATGCCCTAAGGGCTGTATATATGGAGGAAGAGGGGGGGAATTTCGTGGCCCTTGGTGGAGGGGTCCGAAATCAACCCTATCTCTTGTTTCCCCACACATACGGACTCTAAAAATAGCCTATACTTATGTATTTCGAAATTACATGGGCCTGGCCCAATAATAAGGTGACGCAGCACCTAAAATAGCCTCGGGACGAAATTTATGAAGTGGCAT
>NW_021239322.1:0-391 GCF_002162155.2 Triticum dicoccoides | reverse complement strand
GTTTGAACGCCACATAGTGACTTTCCTTAGGTGCTGCTTGAAAACATGCACAAATTCCCACACTCAACATGATATCCGGTCTATATGCACAAAGGTAAAGCAATGAACCTATCATGGAGCGATATACCTTTTGATCCACCGCTTTACCATTGGTATCTATGTCAAGTTGGCACTTGGTAGGCATGGGAGTGGAAGCCGGCTTGACAACACTTAGCTTGAATCTGTTAAGCATGTCTTGAGTATATTTGGCTTGATTGATGAAGCTTCCTTCTCTTCTTTGCTTCACTTCGAACCCTAGAAAGAACTTCAACTCTCCCATGGAAGACATCTCGAACTTTGAGGTCATGAGAGCAGCAAATTCCTCATTGAAAGCTTTGTTAGGGGAACCAAA
>NW_021239321.1:0-1984 GCF_002162155.2 Triticum dicoccoides | reverse complement strand
AAAAAAAAAGGTTTCATCTCTTCAAGCAGGGCAGGCCGAGCCACAGGTTCCTCCGCACCCTCGGCCTTCCCTCCCCTCACCAGTTTCCAGCCGCGAGCGAACCCGACGCGAGTGCGGTTCGAGGGAGAGAGAAGAGGGGACTAGCACCATGGCCGCCAGGCTGCTGCTCCTCTCCTTCGATTGCCCGGCCGTCGCTGGCGGGCGGCGGTCTCGTCTGTCTGCAATGCCACGGATGTCTTCCGGTGCTCCCCTCGTGCGGCCCCCAGCCTCATCCGTCGGCGCGTTCGCGGTCACCGCCGCCAGAGGCAACCTGCCGCACCACACCTCCGTGGTTGTGGTGAGCCCAGCTCCGTTCCTTGCTTCTTGTGTTTACTGTTTTTCTGTATTTGCAATTGGATGCTGATAGTTGCCAGAAGCGGTGATTCGGGGTTTATACGAGTCCTATGTTAGATCAGACGGGTGGATGCGGCATATTTGGATTATAGGTTCCAACTGATGTCGTTGCTATTGTATCATTTTAGCTGCCCGCAAAGATCTTTGTATGTGCCTGAGCTAATTAAAGTTGTTCTGCAGGATAACCTGGGAGTATGTGGACATTTTTTTTTATCTCGGCTGAACCGTGTCTCTCATTACTTCTGTAGGACGGAGTTTATGCATATGCATGTCTGATTACTGTTGGACCTTTGAACCTGAGCATTGATAGTTGTGGATGACACTAGGAGAGTTGGAACAATTTTCGTTGGTTTATTTCTCACACAATGCCATGCCAACCTGAGGGGTTGGGGATACATACTTATAGGCTGCTAGCCAGCCAAGCATATGCTGAGATGCTACTAAGATGCCAGTCTAAGATGCTAGTCTAAGATGCTATCCTAACTGCCAGTCCTTGATGGTCAGGAACTCTATCCTAACTGCCACAAGGACCATGTGCTGCAGCCCCACAAAGACCCTAGTACACAGACTTATCCAACATTCTCCCCCTAAGTCTTGTACGTCGTCTTGTGGGAGTGTTGAATCATCCCGATCCTGGAGCAAAGCTCGAGGAACTTGACCCTCCCAAGAGGCTTGGTGAGCAGGTCTGCGAGCTGATCCTTGGTGTTGATGTAGCTCGCCTCGATGCTCCCTTCTTCCACACAACTGCGGATGAAGTGATACCTCAGCCGGATGTGCTTGCTCCGTTCGTGGAACACGGGGTTCTTTGCCAGGGCCAGGGCGGACTTGCTGTCCACCAGGAGCTGCACCGTTCTGGTGTCTTGAACGAGAAGATCACCAAGCAGTCGAGCGAGCCAAAGCGCCTGAGTGCAGGCGGTGGAGGCCGCTATGTACTCAGCCTCACAGCTGGACAGGGCCACCACCTGCTGCTTGACTGATTGCCAGCTCACGAGACACTTGCCGAGGAAGAGAAGGATCCCGCTCGTGCTCTTGCTGGTGTCGATGTCGCCGGCATGGTCGCTGTCGCTGTACCCGACGAAGTGTGCTGCCCCCGGACACCTAGGGTAGTGGAGGCCGTGGTAGAGGGTCCCTGCTATGTAGCGGATGATCCTCTTCACTGCCTGCTGGTGTTCCGACGTCGGTCGCTCCATGAACCGACTGACATAGCCGACGGAGAATGCTAGGTCCGGCCGTGTGTGGGTGAGGTAGCGAAGGCTCCCCACAAGGCATCGGTACTGCGTAGCATCCACTTCCTCCGTTGTGCTGTCGCGGCTCAGTTTCAGCCTCTCCTCCATCGGAGTGAGAGCTGGATGGCAGCCGGTGAGCCCAGCTAGCTCAACGATGCGCTTGGCGTAGGCGGACTGTCGAAGCGCGATCCCGGAGTGATCCTGGTGCACCTCAATCCCTAAATAGAAGGAGAGGAGCCCCAGATCACTCATCTGGAAGGTGGCCTTCATGTCTTCCTTGAATGCCGCTACCTCTGCATCTTTGGTGCCGGTGATCACCAAGTCGTCAACATAGACGCCCACCAGCAGGGCATTTCCTCCACTGC
>NW_021239320.1:0-1438 GCF_002162155.2 Triticum dicoccoides | reverse complement strand
AGCAGAATCTTCATTTAATTTCTTCACTGCTTCTTTTGCAACTTTGGCCAATGTGGCTTGATGCTTGGCTCATTCTCTGGGAAATTCCTCACCTCGCCTGATGCTTGAGGGATCAGCTTCTTGGCCTGGAGCCAATGGAGGTCTTCGACATGGAGGGTTAACCGCGAATTTCCTCATGTACTTTGGAGTAACATAACGATATTTCCCTCCATTCCTTAGCCCATCTTCTTTCAATCCTCTCTATGCGCACTTTGCGCTGATTCTTGTTTTCTTTGCCATGAATTGCTTCATCAGGTGTAAAGTACCTAGCATATATGTCTTCAGGGATTTCAAAAGCAGTGTTGCATTCTGCTCTCTTTTCACCCTTCTAAGGTCTTTTACCTTCAACCATTTTCTTCACTTGAGGAGTTTGAACAATTGATGTTTTTTAGGAAGTATGCAATTTTTCTTCGAGAAATGCTGCAGATGAGTTAAGTTGACGAGAACCTAGTGATTTGACAACATACATTTGTACCTGTGAACAGAGTATAGGTGCGAAGAATTTGGAGAGGTCATATGGGTTCTCAGAATTTTTTAAAAAGAATCAAGTTTGAGGAATTTGACCATGGGTGTCTTGAAGAATTTCACTAAGCGTTCTTGACTTAGGTTCCAAAGTTGTATAGATTGAATAATCCACCCAATTGAGGAATCTTGAAGAAAAACATAGATAAGAGAAACAAATCAAGGAACAGATGTGTCAGTGCAAAAGACCCTGGGTATGTTGCCCTGACTGTGCACAGGCACGGGAACAAGATTATGGAAGCAAGCCATGCCAGAGTACAAGAGACCAAGATCTTCAAAGGACCAACATGTAGATCAAGAGGACCAAGATCAAGCCAGAGAAGCAAGATGCCACCAAGAGGAAAACCTCCCTTGCCGGGCAGATGGGCTTGGTGAGGCAGAGCCACCCTCGGAAGAGAACATCCAAGATGTCCCGGCAGGGCCTGCCGGGACTCGCGGAAGTATGAAACACCTCACCAACCACTCCACCACGACCCACATCATCAATGAGTGCGCTATCAAGCCTCAAAGTGATCAACTGGCAGCCATTTGCCACATGGAAGCCTCTTTCCACAGGAAAACAATGCGGTGACTCTTCTTCTATGTTAAAAACCAACTATGTCCGGATTCCCGATCCCTCCATGCCGGATTCCCGCGGAGGGACGGATGCCAATCAAATACTGAACCTAAAGTCAGGCACCGGACCAGATTTGTTGGAAAGCATCCAACAAACCAAGCTTCCAAATCCGGAAGCCTCTTGGCCTTTGAGCCTCAGATCGGGCGGGGTTCCAAACTTAATTCCATCCGCCCACCCAAACATAAGCGATCTATCTCAAATACGGCAAGAGCCCGATGAAACAGTACATCATTACTGGGCCAGATTCCTCCTGGTTATGAA
>NW_021239319.1:0-388 GCF_002162155.2 Triticum dicoccoides | reverse complement strand
GCATGATGTTCACAATAGTTAGCTAATTGTCTACGAGTGCTTACCCCCTTTCTTAGACTTCCAACCACGTTTTCCATGAGATGGCCTTGGGTTGTGAGTTTGGAAGCAATCTTCGCGGCACGACGCTCTAATTCTTCCTCGGGGGTGGAAGGAGGAAGGTTAACTTGATCATCTTGAGCGCCGTCTTGAGCTTGCTCATGATCTTGAACTTGCTCGAGGGGGAGAACTTGACCTTGGGCATCATTTAGAGGTTCACCTCCATCTTGAGGTTGATCTTGCCCTTGGTCTTGTTCATGGAGGTGAGGGCCTTCACTTTGTTCTTCGGAAGCGTGTGGGTCTTGGGGAGGTGATGGCTCTACTTGAGTGGAGCATTGTCCTTCTCCTTCGG
>NW_021239318.1:0-544 GCF_002162155.2 Triticum dicoccoides | reverse complement strand
TATATATATATATATATATATATATATATATATATATATATATATATATACTATTAAAGGGAATAGGTATTCTTGGTTTGGTTTAGTTCTTTACGTTTGGTTTACACACGTTAAGCGATCTGGGCCAGTTACTTGTATGTTGATGGGCCTTTTATGGGCTTTCATAGAGAGACCGCGAAAAATAATTGGGTCAAAATAAATCAACATTGTGGAAATTGAACACAAGACCTCCTGTCTATCTCTTAGATGTAACAACCAAAGACTTATGCACCCCAACTCACTCTAAATATACGAGTGGCGCTCATTATGTTTATTTATTTATTTTTGCAAGAAAAGGAGTTGATATTAAAACGGCCAAATTACTGAAAGGTCCACACAGAAAATGAAATTACAACCAAGCCCCTCTGCAACCCGACTACGCCGGTGTCGTGGACGAGCCGTTGACGCGCCGTTCGCCGCTGCTCGCTGACGCCTTGGATCGAAGCAGCCACCGAGCGAAACGGGAAGTCTCCGATCAATGGTCCCTGAGGATCTACACCCATGG
>NW_021239317.1:0-4401 GCF_002162155.2 Triticum dicoccoides | reverse complement strand
TCTAAGAAAATGATTCTAAAAATAAACTGAATATTTGTAACAAAAATACAATTATTATTTTAGTCGTATGATATGTAAATGTTGCCATCGTACTACTACTAAATGTTCAGTTACTAATTGTTTGAAATGTAAACATGTATGTTGGTTAGGTACTATGGAAGATTTAGTAGTGTATTATGGGAACGTCTTACGCGACAGCCCTTTCTGGGTGGATGTGTCCTTGTGCGAGTCGACTACAGTTGTAGTTAGAGACATGTTCAACGTGGGTTACGCTGCTGTCAGAAGGTGCATCCGAGTGGTGTTTGGCCCAGGAATGCAAGGAAAAATTGACAATGGAGGCCTTCGTCGCTGACGGAGCAAATGATGGGACAGCTGCCCGTTGGGGTTTGCGGCCTGTCACATGTGATCAGTCCTGGGGTCGTACATGAGGTTTGCATGCAATCCCAATAACCCAATGTTTGGTCAGCCGATGTTGTATGTGGAGTTCATTTCAGTCACTGATGTTGCCGGATGCAGTAGCAGGGGCGGTGAGGTCGAGTTGGCCATCACCTCAGCCCCTAGCATCGGCCCATCGGAACTGACGGGCTAACAGCCTGTGTATGACACAGGATATTGGTCTGTGACCGTAGACATGAGTGAACACGTGGAGGGATTGCCAGAGGCGCTAGACGATGACGATCACTCTTCCGCGTCTTCCGAATCAAGCGAAGAAGAAGATGTTCCACCGCAGAGGGCGGTCGCGGCGTCACTGCAACCTGGGTTTTTACAGGATATGAGCACTACAAATGAATTTCACTTTGTTTCTGGCCTAGAAGCAAGGAGCCTGGAGGTTGGGTAGGTTTTCCCAGACAAGAAGTCTGCTTACCAGGCAATTAATAGGTATGCAATCGTCCTCCACCGCTAGCATAAAGTGAAGCAGTCTGATAAAAAAGAGTTGAAGGTCATATGCATCAACACCGCGAAAGGTTGCCGCGGAAGAGTTCCCACTAGACTGAAGCCTGGGGTATGTCAGTCATGGCATATCACAACAATAGTGCAGCATAGCTGTGAGCAAACTGGGACTCTTTCAAATCACCACAATGTGACAGCAAGATATGTGGCACAGGTGATGGAAACGATTGTGCAGGGATGTCTCAACAGTAGTGTTAGGGCTTTGAAAAAGATGCAGAAGATCAGATTGGCATCCCTGCCAGCTACAGTAAGGCTAGGCGTGCGAAGGAAAATATATTCCAGAACTTGAATGGAACCTATGAGGAGGCCTATCTTATGCCCCTAGAATGCTTCATCAGATAGCAAGTGCTAATAGGGGGACTGAAGTTTGGCGGAGAGAACGTCCAAACCCAAAGAACCCGGGTGAGCTAATCCTGAACCGCTTATTCTGGGCATTCGCCTACACTATACAAGCCTTCAGGCACTGTCGCCCGATATTATCAGTTGATGGTACCTTTCTCACTGGAAAGTACAAGGGCACACTATTGGGGTCAGAGCCCTGCCTATCACAGCCCTAATTGAAGAAACTTGGAACCGGACCCTGTCATACTTTGCAGACAGGGTTACCGTGGCTAAAGCACTAGTTGAATTGAACAAGCCATGGTACGAGAAGATGCAAAGACATCTGGACGAGAAATCAAAGAAGTCCCAAAGCCATGGCTGCAGGAAAGTGGACGGACTTGGGAATAAGTGGGAGGTCAATGTGCGGGTCAAGTATGTTAAGGGTCACCCTCGGCCCAACATCCTGTGAGTGCACGTGTAACAAGCCCAAGCTTGAGGGCTAACCTTGTAGTCATGTGCTCCGGGCGGCTGCAGATCAAAAAATCAATGTCGAGCCATACATATCGCTGTACTTCAACATGTACAATCTGTACAACACTTGGAACGGTGAGTTTTGGGCCTGGGGCATTGATATGAACTCCGATGAGTTAGGGCACTCCGCCTCCTCCACCGCCTCCTCCTCCGGCGAGTGACGATCAGGGCACTGGGCCTCCTTCTCCGGCGTGTGGCGGCACTCCGCCTCCTTCTCCGCCTGCGCCGGCACACCCGAGCAGCCAGCAGCCTCCTCCTTCTCCGCCTCGCCAGCAAGGGCGGAAGAGACCCGCTGCCGCCCCAGCTGCTCTGGCGCGTCGGAGTCCTTCTCCTCCGCCTCGTAAGCAAGCACGAAAGAAGACAGATGCCACAGCCGCCCCGTCTGCTCCGGCGTCTAGCAGTACAGCTAGAGGCGGGAGGCAATATAGATACGGTCCTTCTCTCAAGCCTCTAGAGAAGTTACCATACAAGAGGACCAAGGAGGAAAACACGAAGATCATGCGGGACGAAGTGGATGACTTGTCTGAAGGGCTGAAAGCAAAGAGACATCCACCTCTGGAGGAGAAGGTAGATCCGGTGAAAGAAAAGCGCACTCTCGATGCCCTGAGGAAACCAGCAAAGTCTCCGCCGAGCAGCAACTATGAGCGCATTACTGAACAGACATATCTCCAAGCGGAGCGGTCGGGAAGTACTGTCAGACATCAAAGGTCAAGAGAACGAGCAGCCGCAAAAAAATTGCCCAGCTCGACGAACAAGCAAATCAATCGTGCCCCCCGCTCAATGTGTCTAGCGGCGACATCGTCGCTAATGCTCCGGGGACGGTGGCCGGTTATGGCAATCTTGCAGATGACCTGCCTGACGATCAACTTCCTGATCATGGAGGTGGACGAACACAGATACGAGTACGGGAAGCCTCTCGTCAAAGATGAAAAATCTCTAACAACGATGATGCGAAGATTCCATAATTGGTATATGAAAACCTGCAGAGAGTCTGGGGGGACGAATAGTTTGTATCTGAGAATTAAAGAGGAGCACGACCTCATTGGAACTGATCTGTTGCCTATTCCATTTGAGGAGTTCTTCGAGTTCTTCAATCAAAAGGCCCTCGATAAATTAACGGTCTTTTGTTACTGTCTGTAAGTACTATTTCTGTCATTAAGTCTCTATATATAGCTCAGCTCTTTCATTGCATGTATTTATAATTAATTATCCTCAATATATTATGCAGATTGAAGATCGTCGAGTGTAGAAAACAAGAAATGTATGATATTGGGTTCATTAACACAAATATCATAGATGAAATTCAGGTTAAAAAGCACGCCGAAGAGGCCGAGGCCAACTTGCTAGAATCGTTGATCAAAAATCAAAACAAAGATACCATACTCTTTCCTCACAACTTCGAGTGAGTGTTACTATCGTGTGCATATTCAGTTTCCCTTATTACTCGAGCGAGGTTATAGTAATGTAATTGATGAGTTATGCATGCGTGCGTAGCTTCCACTATGTTCTTCTGGAGATTAAGCTTGAGCGGGGACTAGTAACCGTCTTAGACTCGAGACGAAAAGTTCCCGAAACCTATGCGGACATGACTAAATTGCTCAACGAGTAAGTTCAATCGATCATTATCTCAGCATATCGGCAACTTTTTGTTCATTTCCTGATATCTCAAGTAATATTAATTATTTTCTTTGTCTTGCAGGGTTTGGAAACAGTTCACCGCAGAAGCTCCGGGACTGCCGAAGGAGCTGCGATATACATACCCGAAAGTAAGTACTACTGGCTAGCTAGTTGTGCGAATCTCCCGTTAATTCTAAAGCTATACTTTCATCAATGCCATTTATAATGCTTCATTATTAGTTTGATTGACCTCTATTTCTCGTAAAGTGCTTGTGGCAGGAACAAGGGAATGATTTCTTTGGATAATACGTGTGCAAGTTCATCTACAACGCGACTTTGAAAAACGAGCAGTGCTACTCTAAAAGACAATATGATGTGCGTTAGCAATAATATTCACAATTTCATTTTATTACACCATCATTTCTGTTGAGTTTCATTCATATATATGTATTAATTAACCCCCTTCCTCAAATTAGACGTGGCAGATGCGCAATGAACTCCTAGAACAAGATCGCATGAAACCAATTCAAGAGGAATTGGCGGGATTCTTTCTTGACCACGTCATCAATAAAGCCGGAGAATACCATGTGGAAGTTGATTTCAATTCCTAGAGGATTGTAATTAAGAGATCTTATATATTGTATATGTATGTAGCCAGTAGCGTCGGATAGATAATACAAAAACTTGTTGTTCGACCAATCTCTCGGAGAAGGAGAGGTCGATCGATCACTTCTCTCGGTATGCATGACGAACTTCTGTACTTAATGGTTCCCTTCAATTTCTTACTAGCTAGCGTGTCGAGGGCCTCTCTATGTATAGTACGTAGCATCGACCAAACATGGACATAAGAGAGTACACTTCTCTCTATTAATTAGCTAGCTAACACAATATATGAAACACCAAAATTAACCCCCCAAAAACCCCCAACCCCTCCCCCTTTCAAAAAAAAAACAAAAACCCCAGCCACTGAAATGCTGACGC
>NW_021239316.1:0-1215 GCF_002162155.2 Triticum dicoccoides | reverse complement strand
CAAGATTGAACCCAAAACTAAGCACCTCTCCCATTGCAAGAAGAACCAATATAGTTGGCAAACCAAACCGATAATTCAAATAGAAATACAAAGATATTTAATTATGCATAAAAGAATTCAGAAAATACTCAAATAATATTCATAGATAATCTGGTAATAAATCCACAATTCATCGGATCTCGACAAATAGACCGCAAAAGAATATTACATCGGATAGAACTCCAAGAACATCGAGGAGAACATTGTATTGAAGATCAAAGAGAGAGAAGAAGCCATCGAGCTACTAGCTATGGGCCCATAGGTCTGTGGTAAACTACTCACAATTCATCGGAAGAGCAATAAGGTTGATGCAGTTGCCCTCCGTGATCGAATCCCCCTCCAGCAGGGTGCCGAAAAAGATCCCAAGATGGGATCTCACAGGAATAGAGGCTTGCGGTGGTGGAAAAGTATTTAGGTGGACGCTTCTGTTGGTTTGGGAATATTTTGGAATTTATAGTGCAAGAATTAGGGTTGGAGGAGTCCCGAGGGGCCCACAAGCCCTTAGGGAGCCCCTAGGGCGCGCCTGGGAGGCTTATGGCCTCCTCGGCCATCTTCTAACCCCCTCTCCAAGTTCCGTGGATGTCTTCTGTTCCAAGAAAAATCATCGTAAAGTTTTATTTTGTTTGGACTCCGTTTGGTATTCATTTTCTGTAAAACTAAAAAACAAGGAAAAATAAAAACTGGCACTGGACTCTGGGTTAATAGGTTAGTCCCAAAAATAATATAAAATAGCATATTAATGCATATAAAACATCTAAAACAGATAATATAATAGCATGGAGCAATAAAAAATTATAGATACGTTGGAGACGCATCAAGCATTCCCAAGCTTAGTTCCTACATGCCCTAGAGAAGGTAAATGATAAAAATAGAATTTTTGATGTGGAATGCTACCTAACGTATTTATCCATGTAATCTTCTTTATTGTGGCATGAATATTCTGATCCATAAGATTCAAAACTGAATTAGATGAATGGTATTCTTAGCGAACCAAGGCATGACCACATGCATGCAAAGAAAGGCTAGCTCAACTTATTTTAAGTATTGCCCAACTATCTCCTCACGGGCTTGAATGTTGGAAGTGACAAAACATGGGACTGCCATTACCCCTCAAGCCCTACCATATGACGAATGTCATGTCGCACTCCATTGATCTCTATCATAAACTATCATCAT
>NW_021239315.1:0-662 GCF_002162155.2 Triticum dicoccoides | reverse complement strand
CGCAGGTTGCTACCCCGATTAGAGGAGGAAGCACTTAAACCTACATCACCAGCACCTGATATGGCCGACCGGCCACCTCGTGGCCGCGATAGAGAGGCCTCTTGGCCCTCCACTCAAGCCGCACCCCGTACCAAGGCACGGGAAAATGCGCCAGACCTGCGAGATATGTTGGAGGACAAGGCAAGGCAAACAAGATCGATCTACGGATCACTTGGGCACCCCATGACTCGAGACGGTAACCGTCACGCCGGACACAAATCCGGTAGGGCCGAACACAGTAGACAAAGCTCATTGGAGCTACGTCGTGATATAGCCCAGTACAGAGGCGCCGCACACCCACTATGCTTCACAGACGAAGTAATGGATCATCAAATCCCCGAGGGTTTCAAACACGTAAACATCGAATCATATGATGGCACAACAGATCCCGCGGTATGGATCAAGGATTATCTCCTTCATATCCACATGGCCCGTGGCGATGATCTCCACGCCATCAAATACCTCCCACTCAAGCTTAAAGGACTAGCTCGGTATTGGCTTAACAGCTTGCCAGCATGATCAATCGGTTGTTTGGAGGACCTGGAAGCCGCATTCCTCGACAATTTCCAAGGCACTTATGTGCGACCACCAGATTGATCATGCTGGCCGGATTACCCAGGGCA
>NW_021239314.1:0-1036 GCF_002162155.2 Triticum dicoccoides | reverse complement strand
CATAATAGTAAGATAGGTTATTAAAACTCATCTCATATTATCTACGTTCGACAGCAAGTTTTCTTTGAGGCAAGAAAAAGTAATCAAAAGGGCTAAATTTAATGGGACAAAAGTCCCCAAGATCAACCTTGGGAGGTATAGGTTCCTCCTTTGGTCCTTCATATTGCACAACCAATTCATCATTATAAGCATTCTTTTGACAGAACTTTGTGAGCCTATATTCAAGAGAATATCCTAGTTCATTATTTCGAATAGCCAAATCATCATTAAGTTCAGAGATTCTGTCAACTAAAACATTGGTAGGAACCCTTTTTCTAAGATTTTCATTGAAAGCAACATAGTCTAGAGATTGAAAGCGCATTATTTCTTCTTGATCAAAGAGGATAGCCTCTATGGGAGGACGGCAAGCGTCCACCCTATAATGTGCAAAGATTTCTTTGGCCTCTTTTATTATGAATCTAAACTCATGAGCCAAAAAGATAGTAGCGGCACGCTTAACAGAAGAATGCTCAATATTAGAAAATTCCAGAAAAATCCTTTGTATGGAAGGATGCATGTGCATGAATTGTCTTTCAAGTTCAAATACAAGCATGGCAATAGCGTCCGCAAGACTACTAGTTCTATGAAGGATAGAACTACCCATAGAAGGTAAAGCACCAGCACAAGTAAAGAAATCTTGAATAACTCCTTTTCCAATAATATTACCACTACCAACACGGAATCTTTTTGTATGTGAGATAGTGGGTTTTTTAGTAGGAGAATCAGAATTATTATCGATAATAGTTTCCCCCAATTTTAGACATAGAGGCAGAAGGTAAAGGACTAGCCATAACGACAAGCAAACAAACTAACACACAAGCAAACAGAAAGCAAGCAGGCAAAAAGAGGCAAATAGGGAAAGAGAGGGAGGATAGAGAGAGAGGGCGAATAAAATGGCAAGGGTGAAGTGGGGGAGAGGAAAACGAGAGGCAAATGGCAAATAATGTAATGCGGGAGATAAGGGTGTGTGATTGGTACTTGGTATGTTGACTTTTGC
>NW_021239313.1:0-1455 GCF_002162155.2 Triticum dicoccoides | reverse complement strand
TCATAGAAATTCAACCGTAACTCCAAATTAAATAATTTATATATGAAAAATTATCAGAAAAATTCAAGGAATCCATCTGTACCATTTTCATGCATGTTAGAACAACTTATAGATGCTGTTTAGCACAAATCATACTAATGGCATTTAAATATCCACATATGGAGTTTGAATTTGAATCTTGGATTCAAACCAACTTCATTTAATCTGGTTTTAGGTGCATTAGCCCAAAACACATTCATATTGCCATGTCATAGCATGCATCATATTGTGCATTGCATTGATCGTGTTTTTCTGTATTTGCCGGTATTTGTCCCCTCTCGATAGACGTGATACCGATGATGTGATCGTTGACACTGATGAAGACTCAATGTTATCTTCAGAAGTGCCAGGCAAGCAAAACCCCCTTGTTCATTCCGATAAAATCCCACTCTCTCGCTCCTGCTCTCTTTTACTGCATTAGGACAACATCGATCCATCTGTTACTTGCTGCGGTAGCTGAACCCCTTTATCCTCTGCATGACCTGTCATTCCACAGTAATTAGATGAAACCCACTAGCATGAGTAGGAGTTGTTTGAGCCCTGTTGTGCCTACTCATTCATGTTTGTTTGTCATGCCTACTACTGCTTAGAGTTGAGTCAGGTCAGATTCATCGGGGAGGAATCAGAGGCGTGTGAACATGTCCTACTGTGTGTGAGCTAAGTGTGTGAACACGATTTGGTAAAGGTAGCGGTGAGAGGCCATGTAGGAGTACATGGTGGGTTGTCTCATTGCAGCCGTCCTCAGGAACTGAGTTCTGTGTTTGTGATCCATGATTCAGCTACTACCACGCATTGGGCCCGAAACCAATGGACCCTCTCGGCTTCTTGATCACCCTTGTCCTCTGTCCAGGAGTTGCAAGTAGTTTCTGGTGTTTGTAGTATGCTGGAGGCCGTGCGCAGCGCTGACCGTAGGGGTGGGCTGTGATGCGGTAGGCACGTGGACGGGTAAACCGGGCGCCCGTTTGGTGTCACGGAACCCTGTTCACATCGTTTGGGGCTGTGAGCGAAACTCCGGCCGGATCTCCTCATGGATGGAACCCGAATAGGCGATAAACCTGGACTAGAGATTTGAGTGTTTAGGCAGGCCGTGGCCGACACCCACGTTGGGCTTCCGCTTGAAGGTTGCCGAGTACATGTCGTGTAAACGGTGGTAAGTGGTGAGAGCGTGTGTGAAGAAGTACACCCCTGCAGGGTTAACATCATCTATTCGAATAGCCGTGTCCACGGAAAAGGACTTCTGGGTTGCTTATATCAGTTCATAGACAAGTGAAAGTGGATACTCTAAAATACGCAAGATAAGCGTGAGTGCTATGGATGGCGTTCTCGTAGGGAGACGGGAGCGGATCCATAGTGGTGTATTGATATGGTGAATATGTGGACTCGTGTGCGCCACCTCAAAGGAGTTACTTGCAGTCG
>NW_021239312.1:0-823 GCF_002162155.2 Triticum dicoccoides | reverse complement strand
GCCCAATCGGATTTGATTGGCAGGGGTGCGGAAGGCTCGGGGTCCGGAGAGGAGTCCGGCACCTTGGAGTCACGAGCTTCACAAGGGACAAGGTCGGTATTCGGCTCTATCGCCATAGAGGTAGCAGCCTCCGAGGCGGTGTCCAGCCACCCATCCTCGAACGGCGCAGTCAGCTCCGAGCTAAGGGTCGGAGCGGACTCTTGTGCGGCCTCCAGGTAACTGTCCGGCGGCAGAGCTAAATCATGCCCATCGTGACAGTGCGGCGCGCTCGGCTGTGGCTCGAATCCGTCGAAGATCAAGTCTCCGCGGATGTCGGCCGTATAGTTCAAACTTCCAAATCTGACCTGATGGCCAGGGGCGTAGCTTTCGATTTGCTCCAGATGGCCAAGTGAATTGGCCCGCAGTGCAAAGCCGCCGAATATGAAGATCTGTCCGGGGAGAAAAGTCTCGCCCTGGACCGCGTCGTTGTTGATGATCGAAGGAGCCATCGGGCCTATGGGTGGCGACACAGAGGAACTCTCAATGAAAGCACCAATGTCGGTGTCAAAATCGGTGGATCTCGGGTAGGGGGTCCCGAACTGTGCGTCTAGGCGGATGGTAACAGGAGACAAGGGACACGATGTTTTTACCCAGGTTCGGGCCCTCTCGGTGGAGGTAAAACCCTACTCCTGCTTGATTAATATTGATGATATGGGTAGTACAAGAGTAGATCTACCACGAGATCAAGGAGGCTAAACCCTAGAAGCTAGCCTATGGTATGATTGTTGTTTGTCCTACGGACTAAAACCCTCCGGTTTATATAGACACCGGAGAGGGCTAGGGT
>NW_021239311.1:0-605 GCF_002162155.2 Triticum dicoccoides | reverse complement strand
GGACGAAATTTATGAAGTGGCATCTTGTATATTTCGTCCAAGGCTTCATGCACCCATTATGGTGGCTTCAAAGTCCTGAAATCATCACTTGTAACTCCGTTCTTGTTCCCCTTGCGCATGCCATCATCTCCATGCTTGTTCTTGCTCCAATGTTCATCCTTCTCCAAGCTAGGCCCTTCATTTGTAAGCAAAACAAATGTATCCAATTTAGGCAGCATCATATTCTCATGAACATTAGAATCATTACCAAGAAACGAAAGTACCTGGTAATTTAGTTGGCGTGCACGAGCTCTAGTAATTGGTCCAGTATGTATAGCAGGAGGGGCTGTGGGTGTAACAATTGTATTGATGTCCTCATCAAGGTGGCTGCACGTAGTGCTGATTTTGATCGACCTCATCCTCATAATCTCCCACATAATCATCCTCCTCCGCATCAGCAGCAGGAGCCACAGAAGTATCAACAACAGCACCAACAGTTTGGCCAAACGCAAGAGGAACACGGCTCGCTCGGCGGAGATCTGTTTCGCGACGTGGAGGTAGTCGTTGTTGTTGTTGTTGGAGAGGTGCGTTAGGTGATGAGGACATCAATACCATTGTTACACCCA
>NW_021239310.1:0-1942 GCF_002162155.2 Triticum dicoccoides | reverse complement strand
CAATGAGTAGGCTAAGGCCCAGGTGGTGATCCTGAGCTTGTGAAGGACCACGTAGTATAGCTAGGCTTCCCAAGCCTCTTTTTATTTTACTAGTTGTCTGTACTCAGACAAGCTACTTCCGCTGCTGGTTTGTATGACTGTATGACTTGAATGCTGGGTCGTGTGACCCGTACCTATGTGTATGTTATGTATGGCTCTCTGAGCCTTAAATAAAGTACTTGTGTCGTAGAGTCATGTTGTGATGCCATGTTGTATTTGCACATATCGAGCATACTGTGTGTATGTTATTGAAATGCTTGGTATGTGTGGGATCTGACTATCTAGTTGTTTATCTTTAGTAGCCTCTCTTACCGGGAAATGTCTCCTAGTGTTACCGCTGAGCCATGGTAGCTTGCTACTGCTCTGGAACACTTAGGCTGGCCGGCATGTGTCCTTCTTCGTTCCGGTGTCTGTCCCTTCGGGGAAATGTCACGCGTTGAGTACCGGAGTCCTGTCAGCCCGCTACAGCCCGGTTTACCGGAGTCCTGCTAGCCCAGTGCTACAGCCCGGACCCACTTGCTGATGACCGACACGTTCGAAGCTGGGTCATGGATGCCTGTCCCCGTAAGTCTGTGCCACTTTGGGTTTACGACTAGTCATGTCAGCCCGGGCTCCTTATCATATGGATGCTAGCGGCACTATCATATACGTGAGCCAAAAGGCGCAAACGGTCCCGGGCAAAGGTAAGGCGACACCCGTGGGGATACCGTGCGTGAGGCCGCAAAGTCATATGAGGTGTTACAGGCTAGATCGATGTGACATCGAGTCGGGGTCCTGACAGTTGACAAGGCCGAAAGACATGACAACGTATTCATAGGAACCATAGCTTGTTCTGAATGCTATCTTGGGGATGTCTTGTTCACGAATGCGAATCTGATGATAGCCCATACGGAGGTCAAGCTTGGAGAATACTTGAGCACCTTTGAGTTGTTCAAAAAGCTCGTTGATGTTGGGAAGTGGGTACTTGTTCTTTATGGTCTTCTTGTTCAACGGACGGTAGTCGACACAAAGTTGGTCCGTTCCATCCTTCTTCTTGACAAAAAGAACACCACAACCCCATGGAGAAGAACTTGGTTGGATGAGACCCATACGCTCTTGAATATCGAGTTGTTTCTTAAGCTCCTTCAACTCTTCAGGTCCAAGCTTGTAAGGACGTTTGCAAACAGGTTCCGTGCCAGGCTCAAGATCGATGACGAATTCAACTGGCCGGTGAGGAGGCATTCCTGGAAGCTCTTCTGGAAAGACATCTTGATATTCACAAACGACTGGAATCTGAGAGATGGCATCCAACTCGCCCTTCTCATTGAGAGAAAACAGTCGAATGGTATCATCACGAGTGGCAAAGACAATCACATCCTCAGACAAGTGTGTCAATTGAATCTGCCTGACAACACAATCAAGTTGAGCCTTGTGCTTAGAAAGCCAGTCCATTCCGAGAATATGGTCAATATCCGAGTCACCAAGAACATTAGGAGAAGACAGAAACTTATAGTCGCCCATCGTGATGGTAACATCCGGAACTATGGAGTTAGCGTTCATGCGTTTACCCGGTGAGACAACTGCTAACGGACTAGGTAAAACTTGGAAAGCCAACTCATGCTTAGATGCAAATGGTCTTGAGATGAAACAATGCGATGCACCAGTGTCAAAAAGAACTTTTGTAGGGATATCGTTAACAGGAAGGTTACCATGATCACATCTGACGAGTCCTCTGCCTGAGCTGTGTTCATTATGTTAACCTTTGCAAACTTGGGATTATGATTGACCACTGCACTGCTGGCAGATCTCACAGGAGGAGGAGGCGGAAGACGCCTCTAGTTGAAGCATTTGTTTGCATAGTGACCCTTCTGCTAACACTTGTTGCACGTGACCTCTGAAAGTGGACGGTGATACGGAGCACTTG
>NW_021239309.1:0-1064 GCF_002162155.2 Triticum dicoccoides | reverse complement strand
TGAGGTAGAGAATCAACGTGACCGAAAGATAAAATTCTTACGATCAGATCGTGGAGGAGAATACTTAAGTCACGAATTTGGTACACACTTAAGGAAATGTGGAATCGTTTCACAACTCACGCCGCCTGGAACACCTCAGCGAAACGGTGTGTCCGAACGTCGTAATCGCACTCTATTGGATATGGTGCGGTCTATGATGTCTCTTACCGATTTACCGCTATCATTTTGGGGATACGCTCTAGAGACAGCTACATTCACTTTAAATAGGGCACCGTCTAAATCCGTTGAGACGACACTGTATGAATTATGGTTTGGGAAGAAACCTAAGCTGTCGTTTCTAAAAGTTTGGGGATGCGATGCTTATGTCAAGAAACTTCAACCTGAAAAGCTCGAACCCAAGTCGGAAAAATGTGTCTTCATAGGATACCCTAAGGAAACTGTCGGGTATACCTTCTACTTAAGATCCGAGGGCAAAATCTTTGTTGCCAAGAACGGATGCTTTCTGGAAAAGGAGTTTCTCTCGAAAGAAGTAAGTGGGAGGAAAGTAGAACTCGATGAAGTACTACCTCTCGAACGGGAAAGTGGTGCAGCTCAGGAAAATGTTCCTGTGATGCCCACACCAACTGAAGAGGAAACCAATGATGATGATCAAGGTACTTCGGATCAAGTTGCTACTGAACTTCGTAGGTCCACAAGGACACGTTCCGCACCAGAGTGGTACGGCAACCCTGTCCTGGAAATCATGTTGTTAGACAACAATGAACCTTCGAACTATGAAGAAGCGATGGCGGGCCCGGATTCCAACAAATGGCTTGAAGCCATGAAATCCGAGATAGAATCCATGTATGAAAACAAAGTATGGACTTTGACAGACTTGCCCGATGATCGGCGAGCGATAGAAAACAAATGGATTTTTAAGAAGAAGACGGACGCGGATGGTAATGTTACCATTTATAAGGCTCGACTTGTCGCTAAGGGTTATCGACAAGTTCAAGGGATTGACTACGACGAGACTTTCTCTCCCGTAGCAAAGCTGAAGTCCGTCCGAATCATGTTAGCAATTG
>NW_021239308.1:0-1180 GCF_002162155.2 Triticum dicoccoides | reverse complement strand
TTATGTATAAAGAGGCAAGAAATGGAGATTGGCACAATTTACCCAGTCGGTTGAAACACACCTTTCTTATGTGCAAAATGGTGAAGCAATTTTGCATGTAGTTGTGTCAGGGGGAAATTAGGCGCAAAGTGCAAACTGTGTGAATCACTGCCAAAATGCTCGTGACATGGTGTATGAAACACCATGGCTTGACTGAGGACATGAAAATGTTATGAGAAATGTGATTCTGGAGTGGCCATGGTGGAGAGTGAGAAATGAGGCTAGGTACGTAGGAGTCACTATAAAAGGCACCCCAATGGGCAAGAGAGATTGCCCTTTGCTAGATCTAATTAAGCTTCTGATTAGTAGTGGGCAGTGAAAGCAATCATGGTAGTAGCGTACTTTTACTTCAAGGCTTCGACGGACGGCTGGGATAGTAGGATGTACCCACATTTGGGAGTAGAAAGTCAACTCTTGGCACCATTACTTTTTTTAACAATGGCACTATTACTTCTATCCACATCCAAATCATGAGTAATGAAAGATCGTGTCACTTTCACTGCCCACGATTTGGATCGTGGATAGTAGAATAGTGCCATCTGGAGATGAGAGTTGACTTTCTACTTTCGAGTGTGGGTATACCCTATTATCTTAGCCATCCGTCAAAGTTGTGGTGCATTGTGATGGGAGCTTTGTGATTTGCATGCCTGCGTGTACAAGGTGGGAGCTTTGTGATTTGCATGCCTGCGTGTACTGCAAGGCGAAGGTGTTGGGATGCTCGGCTTCCTGCGTCCGCTCCGTTTTCCCACCAACGAGGTTGCCGTGCCTTGCATCGCCTGCGCCGTGGGAAGGAGCAGCCATGGACGAGGAGATGAAATTCCTGAATCATGATGCAGCCAATAAAAAGGTAAGCGCTGTATTGTTGTTGACGTAGTTAAGAATAAGATGGCAGTAATGTTGTGGGTGTAAGGCAAAGATTTTTCTCTTCGGATGATTCTCGGATGATTCGTAGAATCACGCGTGTTCTGAACCTGCCTTGGTGCTGGGTGGGTGTTCGAATGAGTAGTGATGTATGCATTTAAGACTGCGTTGAGGCCTTGTATCACCATAGTTATGCTGCTATGTATACTAGTAAGGAGGAGTTGCATCATTTCAAAATTTTAACCGCAATGGCGGGAGATTGGAGTAATGTCTACCGCCA
>NW_021239307.1:0-680 GCF_002162155.2 Triticum dicoccoides | reverse complement strand
AGGCGGGGGAGGGGGTACCTGCCGGCGAAGGGAAGGTGGCGCGGCGGAGGAGGGGGCGGCGGAGGAGGGTGACGGCGAGGCAGTGGCGCAAGGAAGTGACGGCGAGGCGGTGGCGCAAGGAAGGGGTGGCGCCCGAGGGTGACGGCGAGGCGGCAGTGCAAGGAGGGGGCGGCGCCGGAGGGTGACGGCGAGGCGGCGGCGCAAGGAAGAGGTAGGGGAGCAGGGGCGGCGCGGGGGAAGAGACAGCCAGACAGGGGCAGCACCGCATCAGGTCAGCGTGTGGGTAACTGGACGCAGTGAACCGGGTTGTACCCACGGTTTGTAGCCCATAATGCATCAAATGGTTTCAGCCCATAACCAACTATACCCAAACTGGTTCCTCTCAAAACTAAAACCAAACCAAACTTTAGAAAGGCTCAGCCCAATAAGACCTAAACCAATCAAGTCCATAATAAAAACCAACCCATTTAAACTAGTTTTTCTAAAACCACTCCCAGATTTAAGTGGGGGGAGGTGTTGTGTGGCAGTGGAGTAGTAATAGTGAGGAGATTTTACTAGTCTGTACAAGTGGTAGATGTGCTGTATTTAATGTTCACAGTTTCAGTGTGTTGAAACTTGTGATAATTTCCTGCCATTTCTCATCGGGAAAGTGAAAGTTAGGTAGCATGCTCTCAAACCAG
>NW_021239306.1:0-1037 GCF_002162155.2 Triticum dicoccoides | reverse complement strand
TTTCAAAGGTCTCAGACTTGTGTTTCATTAAGTAGACATACCCATATCTACTCAAGTCATCAGTGCGAGTGAGAACATAACGATATCCTCCGCGAGCCTCAATGCTCATTGGACCGCACACATCGGTATGTATGATTTCCAACAAGTTGGTTGCTCGCTCCATTGTTCCGGAGAATGGAGTCTTGGTCATTTTGCCCATGAGGCATGGTTCGCATGTGTCAAATGATTCATAATCGAGAGACTCTAAAAGTCCATCAGCATGGAGCTTCTTCATGCGCTTGACACTAATGTGACCAAGGCGGCAGTGCCACAAGTATGTGGGACCATCGTTATCAACTTTACATCTTTTGGCATTCACACTATGAATATGTGTAATATTACGCTCGAGATTCATTAAGAATAAACCATTGACCATAGGGGCATGACCATAAAACATATCTCTCATATAAATAGAACAACCATTATTCTCGGATTTAAATGAGTAGCCATCTCGCATTAAACGAGATCCAGATACAATGTTCATGCTCAAACTTGGCACCAAATAACAATTATTAAGGTTTATAACTAATCCCGTAGGTAAATGTAGAGGTAGCGTGCCAACGGCGATCACATCGACCTTGGAACCATTCCCGACGCGCATCGTCACCTCGTCCTTCGCCAGTCTCCATTTATTCCGCAGCTCCTGCTGTGAGTTACAAATATGAGCAACGGCACCGGTATCAAATACCCAGGAGTTACTACAATTACTGGTAAGGTACACATCAATTACATGTATATCAAATATACCTTTAGTGTTGCTGGCCTTCTTATCCGTTAAGTATTTGGGGCAGTTCCGCTTCCAGTGACCCTTCCCCTTGCAATAAAAGCACCCAGTCTCAGGCTTGGGTCCATTCTTTGACTTCTTCCCGGTAACTGGCTTACCGGGCGCGGCAACATCCTTGCCGTCCTTCTTGAAGTTCTTCTTGCCCTTGCCCTTCTTGAACTTAGTGGTCTTATTGACCATCAACACTTGATGTTCTTTCTTGATCTCAACCTCT
>NW_021239305.1:0-405 GCF_002162155.2 Triticum dicoccoides | reverse complement strand
CACGCACCTACACAAACAAAATGAGAACTCGCAACCAACGCAATAAAGGGGTTGTCAATCCGTTCACGGCCACTTGCGAAAGTGAGATCTAATAAAGATAGTATGATAAGATAGATATATTTTTGGTATTTTTGATATAGATGCAAAAAGTAAAGATGCAAATAAAGTAGATGGAAAGCAAACATGATAAGAGATAGACTTGGGGGCCATAGGTTTCACTAGAGGCTTCTCTCAAGATAGCATAAGTATTACGGTGGGTGAACAAATTACTGCCGAGCAATTGATAGAAAAGCGCATAGTTATGAGATTATCTAGGCATGATCATGTATATAGGCATCACGTCCAAAACAAGTAGACCGACTCTGCATGCATCTACTACTATTACTCCACACATCGACCGACTCC
>NW_021239304.1:0-845 GCF_002162155.2 Triticum dicoccoides | reverse complement strand
AAAAAAAAAGGAAAAAAGACAGCCGTAAGATGAAGTGGGAGCACAGATGGGAGCATGAGAAGGGAGCAGGCAAGCCGGATCCGTATCTTTCGGCCTGCCAAAGATGTTTCCAAGACGATTTCCTGCTTTGGCGGGCTTCGGGTTGCCAACATTTCTAAGAAATCCGAAAAATAAAAGGCATATCTCATGGCAGGCTGTTTTTCCACCTTTCTCCTTTTTCTGTGATGAGAATGAGTTGGTCATAACTCCTGTTGTGTTGTGTAATGGTGTTAACTTTTTTATTGACTTGCAAAATTTGCTCTGTTGTTTCTTAAATTTTGCCACTGTGCCGCATAATAATTTTTCAGCTCGGTTGAACTCCCCGTGTAGATGTACGCTTTGTTTTACATGTCTATTGTGATTTCCGAGCGTTTGTTTCCATTTGGTACTTCGAGGCGGCGAGGCCTACGGCGCCACCGCATCATGACATTCTTCTCTCGAGGCTGTAGCAATGGTAGCACGGTTCCGGTTGTTACTCTGACCAAAACAACCGCAATGTCGCGGGTGAAATACGGCATCATACATTAAAAAACTTGTCTGAACGGAACCACAATCTTTCATGAGTGAACTGCGGCATCGGTCCATTAGAGCATCTCCAGCCGCGCGCCCAACAGACCCTCCTCAGGCGATTTTTCTGCGCTGGCACCAAATAAACGCCCCAGTTGTGCCCCCAAGACGCCGAATTCTGTCGGCTCGGCCCGTTTTCTGGCCCGGCGCACTAAGGGCGCTCGGGGGCTCCGGCGCAAGGGAAAAGCGCACCTAGGGCCACACTGCCAGGCGAAAAGTCATGCCGACCATCCAGATTC
>NW_021239303.1:0-1112 GCF_002162155.2 Triticum dicoccoides | reverse complement strand
AAAGTCCATCGGCATGGAGCTTCTTCATGCGCTTGACACCAATGTGACCAAGGCGGCAGTGCCACAAGTATGTGGGACTATCGTTATCAACTTTAAATCTTTTGGCATCTACACTATGAACATGTGTAATATTACGCTCGAGATTCATTAAGAATAAACCATTGACCATCGGAGCATGACCATAAAACATATCTCTCATATAAATCGAACAACCATTATTCTCAGACTTAAATGAGTAGCCATCTCGTATTAAACGAGATCCAGATACAATGTTCATGCTCAAACTTGGCACTAAATAACAATTATTAAGGTTCAAAACTAATCCCGTAGGTAAATGTAGAGGCAGCATGCCGACGGCGATCACATCGACTCTGGAACCATTCCCGACGCGCATCGTCACCTCGTCCTTTGCCAGTCTCCGTTTATTCCGCAGCTCCTGCTGTGAGTTACAAATATGAGCAACGGCGCCGGTATCAAATACCCAGGAGTTACTACGAGTACTGGTAAGGTACACATCAATCACATGTATATCAAATATACCTTTGGTGTTGCCGGCCTTCTTATCCGCTAAGTATTTGGGGCAGTTCCGCTTCCAGTGACCCTTCCCCTTGCAATAAAAGCACTTAGTCTCAGGCTTGGGTCCATTCTTTGACTTCTTCCCGGTAACTGGCTTACCAGGCGCGGCAACATCTTTGCCGTCCTTCTTGAAGTTCTTCTTACCCTTGCCCTTTTTGAACTTAGTGGTCTTATTGACCATCAACACTTGATGTTCTTTCTTGATTTCAGCCTCTGCTGACTTCAGCATCGAGAACACTTCAGGAATGGTCTTTTCCATTCCCTGCATGTTGTAGTTCATCACAAAGCTCTTGTAGCTTGGTGGGAGCGACTGGAGGATTCTGTCAATGACCGCCTCATCTGGGAGGTTAATGTTCAGCTGGGTCATACGGTTGTGCAACCCAGACATCTTCAGGATGTGCTCACTGACAGAACTGTTTTCCTCCATCTTACAACTGTAGAATTTGTCGGAGACATCATATCTCTCGACCCGGGCATGAGCTTGGAAAACTAGTTTCAGCTCTTCGAACATCTCATATGCTCCGTGATGCTCAAAA
>NW_021239302.1:0-2349 GCF_002162155.2 Triticum dicoccoides | reverse complement strand
AAAAAAAAAACAGATTTTTTTGCTAAAGTAAACCTCCTGCTAAAGTCTAGCAGCAAAGCTGTTCACCTCCTCGACACTATACATATTCATTGTCGGACGCTCCTACGCCCATTCAGCAGGAAAAAGTAGCTATGTACCCTTATAATTCTCTGCTTTAGATCATTTTTACTACTTTAAATCTTCCCTCATTATTCCTATTACGTCCACAACTTTAAATCTTTAGTTATTCCATTAATTCTATACCTCAACAGTGAATGGCGCCAATCCATGTTGCGGGCAATCAGGAATAGGTGATATAGCTAACCTTTAATGAGTTATTTAATTGTTTGTTTCACTTTTTCCATGTTTCAAATAATTGTTTAAAATCAAGCCGGTACAGGAAAATATACTAATATGTTCTCTTATTTCTCGCAGATGTTCAATTATGTCATCGAGTTTCCAGTTGTCGATCTATGTAGATTAGTATTTGATGAGTTAGTAGGAACCTTTTACGCATTTTTATATGTTCAGTTATACTCCCATATGGGCTATGGCCCTGAATTATCAGAAAGTTCACATCAAGTTTTTTCTTATATGTGTGGGTATTATGGAAGAAAAAAAAGAGTCACCAGCTAGCTAAATCAAAGAACATTATAGATTTAGATAATTTTACCCACAGATAATTCAATCAAATATGGTGTCGCTGTCTAATATCATTTTTTGCAGGCCTGACAAGGAAAGGAGTCCTGTTGGTTCTGACATAGAAAATGGCGATTCATTCAGCAACAATCATAATATCGAGGCATCTGGAGTTTGTGGTTCGTTTTTCTTGCTCTTCTGAACAGATTGTACTTACAAAGGTTGGTTCTAACACCCTGTATGACCCTCCTAGGGACATAAAGTTATCGTCTCAAGCCCATCACTCGGTGGAACTTTGATGGGCAACCTTCAGCTTCATAAAGAGCACATCTCTTTTACCGACCATTTATATACAACAATGATCGACAATCACAACATTTTCGCTGTGTGCATGGCATATGTTTTCCCGTAAATCCATCTCTTATCCTCTATACATTCATTCACATATTAGATGATAAATCTTTTAGATTATCACAATATATATAGGTCTGCAAATCTAGAGTCTTCGGAACTTCTATATTTGGTGAAAAAAAAGCTTTCTATAGCTTTTGGTCCATGTTTAATTAAATCTTTATAGAACACCTACTGAATATATATGTTCATCCGTGCAGCATACCATGTTACATATTTTCTTATAAAAAACAAAACTCTCCCATATATTATGATGCTTCCCATAGTTGTTTGATCATAAGAAGCAACCAAGGTCCGAGGAAATATATTTTACCATGTACTTAGTGACCTTGCTGTTTTGAAAAGTAGACATCATGGAGTATCTCTTTTACATATTTTTCTAAACCCATTGGGATACTTAATAGATTTTCCCGTGTAAGAACAAATTGCAGGAGATACTGAACACAATTGCTGACACATGAATGGCATTTTTTATGTCTTATCTCCATCTCATAGATCTACCTTCTATCTATAGATCACCCACAAAAAAAAAAGAACTACAGATATCTCTTGGTTCCTTCTATTTCCAAGACATATATTATATTTGTAGTTCAACTGGTGAAATCAATATAAGTTTTATGATTATGTTCAGTTAAATGTGTCTTTTGCTAGAGAAGGAAGAACTGAAAACTGTTGTCGAGTGCTGATCTTAGGTAATCATGTAAATTAGTGTGCCAGCAATGGTTGATAGGGTTATCCCTCATTAACATATACATGCCATTTATCTTGATTAAGTGTAAACTAATACCCATTGCTACTGTTTCTTTTGATTTTTTTTCAATGTGTGCGCATGAATTTTAGATGGGAATTTATCGGCTAGGGCCAGCCAACGAACACAACAATGGCACCACAATATGGCAACCAAGAATGCATCTGTCTCGATGATGATTATATTCCTAATGTTGGGAAGCCAACAAAGACTTCTGCACATGTTATTCCGTTCCTCGGGAGCAATAAATAAGATATTACAGATATGGATTCTACTATATCACCCAGACTTAGTGTACGCACATGTATTTCCCAGTGTGTTGTAACACCAAATGAACGTATCATGTTTGTTAGTAGTTCTAACATGTTTGACTTAGGTGAAGGTTTGTTGTACCTATTATTCTCTTTGGAATTTAATTCACATCACACTTTAAGTTCTGACCCAATGGTCATCTAAGTTGATGACAATTGTAAAGCTCATGTTTGTCGAGTACCCCATGTCTAAATTCATGCAGAAGAATTCACAATATTACGGCCTCACATGAACTGGAGAACTTGGAAATAGAAAAAAAA
>NW_021239301.1:0-899 GCF_002162155.2 Triticum dicoccoides | reverse complement strand
GCAACAATCAGCACCACTTTGCTACACTGAACCAGTTCCTTGCTAATGGCCCAAAGACGTTCAGCGGTTGTGTTGAGGCTACCGATGCTGACGATTGGCTAGTGGATCTGGGCAAGCATTTTGAATGTAGCAACGTCATGCCTGAAGATTTCGTCAAGTTCGCTTCTTTCCAGCTCAAAGATCAGGCTGCAGAGTGGTTCTAGCAGTACAAGGATTCCAGAGGTGGACGTGTTATCACTTGGGACGATTTCCGTCAAGATTTCCGCGCTCATCACATCCCTCAAAGTGTGGTTGAGAGTAAGCGTCAGGAATTCTGCAATCTGAAGCAAGGCTCTTTGTCTGTCTATGACTACAACAAGTTGTTCCAGAAGCTCGCCCGTTTTGCCAAGCAGGATGTTCCTGATGAGAAGAGCATGATCTATCAGTTCAGGGGTGGTCTTCGTGAGGAAATTCAGCTCGCTCTTGTCCTCTTTGAGCCGTTGAGATACAATGAGTTCTACAACATGGCACTGAAGCAAGAGGCTGCTCAGATGAGGTGTGATGCTTCCAGGAAGCGTGCCAGAGATGTTACTCCGTCTTCCTCTACTCAAGTGGTCAAGCAGCAGAAGTATTGGCTTCCTCCTCCTCCGTTCCGTCAGCCGTATCAGCAGAAGAGCAAAGGTGGCAGTGGTTTCTCCCACCCACCCAACCCAGGCTTTCAGAACAAGTCTTCGTCTCAAGCGCCAAGACCGAGTGCTCCGTATCACCGTCCGCTTTCAGAGGTCACGTGCAACAAGTGCCAACAGAAGGGTCACTATGCCAACAAGTGTACCAACCAGAGGCGTCTTCCTCCTCCTCCTCCTGTCAGATCGGCAAGTACAGCTGTGGTCAAGCATAATCCCAAGCACGCCAAGGTCAAT
>NW_021239300.1:0-2464 GCF_002162155.2 Triticum dicoccoides | reverse complement strand
AGGCCCAGCAATTTATGTGGCATAGTACCAGAACAGTGACTTCTTGAATATTTTTAGATGCACCGGTATACAGGTCTGGATCAAGAGCATGGTGACTTCTGTCTGGATACATTATAAATGTGCAAATAAACATTTATGTACAGTCAACAAAACAAAATATTGTTTCTCAAACAGAGTTTCATGTATTGGAGGGTTGTAAAATAACAAGACACAAGTGCCTAAGATATTGACCTAAGTTGCAACCATCATTTATGACCTATGGAAAACACGAGCACAAAGATAAACAGTAATGAAGAAAAACCATCAAATGAATCAGCAAAACGATGGAGCCAACAGATAGCTGACAGACAAGGCAGATGCACGGCAGCTTAGTTAAGCATAGTAGGATGTACGCAACCTCGTCTCCATGGCAGAGTCGGTCAGGACTAGCAAATATGTTAGAAATCATGCATCAAACGCCAATTTCTGCTATCAACAAACAACCATCTCCCAGATTTATGAAGGAAGTAGGCTTCCCATTAATTGCATGAACCATCCCCATTGCGGAACACTAAAGAACCATGATCAGTCAAATATCTCTCCCATGAAAACAGGGAGGAATCTGCAATGCAGTGAATGGATGTGCCCCCATTTACTATCAATGAAGCTTTACGGTGCCCTTGATATTAATGCACTTTAGCAAGGACACGCACCATGCCTCATGCTGACTGCCTCGCTTCATCTATAAAAGCGAACTACTCCCTCCGTTCCTAAATATTTGTCTTTCTAAACATTTCAAATGACTACCACATACGGATGTATGTAGACATATTTAGAGTGTACATTCACTCATTTTGCTTCGTATGTAGTCACTTGTTGAAATGCCTAGAAAGACAAGTATTTAGGAACGGGGGGAGTAGGACCTAAACCGCCATCGCATACATACTTGAAATGTTGAAGGCATACATACTTGAAACTAGGACCAAGGCGAGAGAAGGCATACATACTTGAAACGCTCAGGGCAACTATCTACATGAACAGGTTAGTTATAAGTGGACCATATAACCCGTTAATTAGCGATGCATCATGGGATTGGGAGACAATGGGAATTCAGATTTGTGCCTATGACAACCAATCTGTACCTGCTGCTCCGCTGAAGGCTCTTAATGGCAGCCATGTATGTGATGCTCTTTGGTTTGGTGTTGTATCAAGTTACAATCTATCACGATGGTCTCCAGCCCACGATACCACGCTGACATGCCTAGTCCTGGAAATTGGTCTAATCACATATGTATGTAGTATATCTTCTCAGAATTGTAACCAACGGTTTTTCAAATAAATAAAAAAAAGCATTTTAGCCTCACCTGTTACATTTCAGGTTTATTTTCTCATTTGTGCCTTCACTTTCATACTATGTGTTGATTTGATGCGTGTTTTCCCTTTGAGTATGTCAACGACACTTTTCAAAGTGATCCATATTAGTATGATAGTAGAAAGCTGGCTATAAGATGCTTGCCATGACCAGCATAACCTAGTTTTCCCAGTTACATTGCCTCATGTGAAACACAGAGCATCAACAGGATACCCGTGAGTTTGATCACGAGTACCAGAGTACAAAACGGCACAGGGATATCAACACTAACAGAAAGGATATTTCATTACTAATACGAGGTAATAATTGTTCTTCCTCAGACAGTCTTTTTTAAGAAAAGAAGGGTATACCACCGGCCTCAGCATCTGAACTATGCATGCAACCATTTTATTAATTATTCACAAAGACCCTACAAAGTAATACATCAGTAAGTATAAAGTCATCATCTTGGCAACACCTGTCGCTACTCCTATCCACTTTATGAAGGGGTGCCAAATGTCCGAGCTGAATACCAAATAGACATCGCACCAAAGCCTAACATCTAAAGTCGGATGCCCCAGCCAAGCCACAATGCCGGGACTGGGTCACAAACCGTTCTGACACACTATCAGAGGCCGCCGCTGCTGTCTTCCATCGATCCATCTCCAGAGCATGTACTGACGGACCAACCTTGGCAGGCCCGTCGTCGACGCCAGCACGGTGTCAAACAATGCCACCATCCACACGCGCCCGTCGCCAAAACTCGGCGACGCCATGCTGTCGGGATCCGTCATCGGCCTTGTGGTAGATGTAACACTGCTCCTCCTCTTGTCCCCTCTAGCCAGCACTTGCTGCAAAATGATGCCCCCATGAGGGATAACAACACTGAAGGCATCGTCATCGTCCGATCCCGTAGACCCAGATCTAGGGTTTCCCTCGGAACATCTCGATCGAGTTGACGTGACCTGCAACAACGATGCCTCAAGAAGGAAACGATGTCAGAGACACCACTATCGTCCGCCAAGACCGCAGTTAGGCGCGGTTTTCCCCGGAAGCCGCTTCGTCCCGATCTCGCGGCTGGATGGAACCGCGCGGTGCTTTGCCATAAAGACGTATGCCGTCACCGGTACTCCG
>NW_021239299.1:0-779 GCF_002162155.2 Triticum dicoccoides | reverse complement strand
AACTCCCTAAAGAGTATGGCACATACTCCAACTGGATCATGCACTTCGACGGCTCCAAAATGTTGGCTGGCCTGGGGGCTGGCGTCGTTCTGACGTCCCCAACCGGAGACACAGTCCAATACGTACTTCAGATAATGTACACGGATTCCAACAACGCAGATGAATACGAGGCCCTTTTGCATGGCCTCCGGATGGCAGTCTCCATGGGCATTCAGCGCCTAGAGGTCCGTGGGGATTCAAACCTCGCAATATCCCAAATAAATGGAGACTTCGACGCCAAGGATCCGAAAATGGCAGCTTACCGCAACGCCATCTTAAAGATGTCAGCTCGGTTTGAGGGGCTTGAATTTCATCACATAGCCGGGGAAAATAACCAAGCAGCAGACGTGTTGGCACGCATTGGCGCCAAGCGCGAGGCCGTCCCTCCCAACATCTTCCTAGAAAGGCTGTTCAAGCCATCCGTATCATGGGAAGGAGAATCGGGAAACAATAGACCGGACACAACTACACCGCCCCTCGCCGAACATTCTGACACAGTTGGGGGCTCCGCCAACGAAACAACGCCGTCAGCCCACGAAATAATGGCAGTTATTGCCCCTGTGACAGAAC
This sequence comes from Triticum dicoccoides, assembly GCF_002162155.2. NCBI lineage: Eukaryota > Viridiplantae > Streptophyta > Magnoliopsida > Poales > Poaceae > Triticum > Triticum dicoccoides. The sequence continues at coordinate 170 of NW_021239299.1, read as the reverse complement.
CATTCCTAGCCTACCTAACTAGGCAGGAACTTCCCGAAGACCAAAACGAGGCCCGCTGCATAGTGCGGCGATCTAAAGCCTACAAAGTCCACGAGGGAGGGCTTTACAAGAAAAGCACAACCGGAGTCCTTCAAAGGTGTATCTCCGAAGAGGAAGGGCGAGACCTTTTG
>NW_021239298.1:0-1121 GCF_002162155.2 Triticum dicoccoides | reverse complement strand
AAAAAAAAATCACCCAATTCGGAGTCCGTATGAAAAACTTGTGTGCGTTTTGAGTCAGGTATGTCTGTGCAAATGTCCCATACACCTGCAATTAGACAAAACACAAAAGTGTGTGAAGTATTTTTGTTCTGGATAACATAAATAGATTATTGAATAGTTTGCACTAGAAATCACCTGACAAATATGCATATATGCAATATTTTTGGTCATATCCAAGGTAGTCATGTCCTCATCATTGTCTCTCTCAAAACTCTTTTTTTTCTTGGGCTCTGTTCTCAAACTTTGCTGATGCTCAAAGACAACAACAAACCACAGCAGTGGATGGATGATGGTGATGCTGACGAATAAAATAAGTGGCAGTGGTTGGTGTTCGTGGATGCTATGTGAACAAAAACGTGACTAGAACTCGAAACTCTAAAAGTTTAGACACTAAACCCAGCAACTCGACAGACGATGCAACCGAGAATTCAACAATGCAAAAACTAAGTGATAATAGCGAAAGGCTCAGACTGTCTGGGATATGATGAACTAATCTAACTTTTTTTTGTGGCTTTTTTTCTGGACTATAGGTATGAAGAACAGACTCGATCTAAACTACGAAAAACTATAAAATCTCACCGAGCAACCTGAAAACTGATACCACTTGATAGAGGCGGGGTGTCCCGATCTTTCGATGAGATGATAACTACCGATTTGGTGGAGACGACTTTGACGATCCGACTACAAACGTGCACGATGTTGCGCCTTAGCAATCGCTAAACCAACTCCGAGAGGTTATTGACCACGCTGGAGCACGATCAACCTGACCACGAAGGTCTATTCCTGCAAGCAATCGAAGAACAAGCAAGAATATGATTAAGCAATCTGAATATTGCGAGTATGGATGAAGTATTGATAAAAGTGGGGTTTCATAAGCGGTCGGTCTGGTCGTTGGACACAAATGAAGTACACGAAGTTGCAGCGATGGCTAACTTTTAACTAAATAAAACTCAAGTCTAAACGATGCCTTAAGGGCTACATTTATAGGGAAAAGAGAGGGGATTTTGTCCACCCTTGGCAAGGTGGGACTAAAACTGATGAGGACATGACTACCTTGGATATGACCAAAAATATTGCATATA
>NW_021239297.1:0-922 GCF_002162155.2 Triticum dicoccoides | reverse complement strand
TGTAGCTATTTTTTTTTTGTTAAAGAAGGAATATAGTTTCTCCCCTTGCGTTTACATCCACAAGCTTGTTGATTTTACAACAGAAAATGGAAGCGCTGGTCACAAAGAACTTATGTTGCCAGATTCTGAATTATGTTGCCAGATTCTGAAATTCACTAACGAAAATCGGATATGTAAGTCGCCCTAGATCCGTGTGCGTTAGTTAGGGGCAGATTTCACATCTGGCTATTGTTTTTACGATTGATTTTCTTTTTCCGTGCACATGGTGAACTGGTGACCAACATGGTGAAACAAACAGAATAGCTTTGAATTCAACAAATGTTATCCAACAAACATAATAGTTTGAAGAAGAAAACAGCTTGATGTGGTCAACTGAAAATCCCATAATTACTTCTTAGAATCCAAAAGATCTTCTTATTTTTCCTCTAATACATATGTATTTCCTGATTTTGACTGTTTTGTACAGTCCTCCCTGACATCGAGTGCATCGGACTCCTAGCTAAGTGGGCAGATCAATGACACTACGCAACCGCAAAAACAAAATGGTGTACGTACTTTATATTCCCTCCGTCCCGAATTATTTGTCGCAGAAATGGATGTATGTATCTGAATAGAGAAAAGACAGACCTAGCTAGACACTGTGAAATCTGCAAAGTAATCATGACTGGTGTGCAGCTATTCTTGAATATATAAATTTTTAAAAATAAATGGACTCTCAATTCTTTTCCGTATTAATTAATGTTGTTGTGTACTGGATACTCTCGGGTATTAATGTTTGATGTGCAACTATTGTTCATGGTGGTCTCTTCTGGACGCCGGGGCAGCGGCCTCGGGTGGCGGACCGCTAGTTTGGCTTTCAGCAAGCGGTTTGGCGGCGGTGATGACCACGGCTGCTGGTCGTGTGGGCGGCAGCGGCTGCGAC
>NW_021239296.1:0-1942 GCF_002162155.2 Triticum dicoccoides | reverse complement strand
TTGGCAGCTATGAGGATGATCCTCAAGTTCCAGACCCAGTCGGTATAGTTGCTGCCATCATCTTTCAGCTTGGTTTTCTCTAGGAACGCGTTGAAGTTGAGGGCAACATTAGCGTGGGCCATTTGATCTACAAGACATATTGCAAAGATTTTAGACTAAGTTCATGATAATTAAGTTCAGCTAATCAAATTATTTAGTGAACTCCCACTCAGATAGACATCCCTCTAGTCATCTAAGTGATACATGATCCGAGTCAACTAGGCCGTGTCCAATCATCACGTGAGACGGACTAGTCATCATCGGTGAACATCTTCATGTTGATCGTATCTTCTATATGACTATGTTCGACCTTTCGGTCTCTTGTGTTCCGAGGCCATGTCTGTATATGCTAGGCTCGTCAAGTCAACCTAAGTTTTTTGCATGTGTAAATCTAGCTTACACCCGTTGTATTCGAACATTAGAATCTATCACACCCGATCATCACGTGGTGCTTCGAAACAACGATCCTTCGCAACGGTGCACAGTTAGGGGGAACACTTTCTTGAAATTTTATGAGGGATCATCTTATTTATGCTACCGTCGTTCTAAGCAAATAAGATGTAAAACATGATAAACATCACATGCAATCAAATAGTGACATGATATGGCCAATATCATTTTGCTCCTTTTGACATCCATCTTCGGAGCGCCATGATCATAATCGTCATCGGCATGACACCCTGATCTCCATCATAATGATCTCCATCATCGTGTCTTCATGAAGTTGTCTCGCCAATGATTACTTCTACTACTATAGCTAACGGTTTAGCAATAAAGTAAAGTAATTACATGGCATTATTCATTGACACACAGGTCATACAATAAATTAAGACAACTCCTATGGCTCCTGCCGGTTGTCATACTCATCGACATGCAAGTCGTGATTCATATTACAAGAACATGATCAATCTCATACATCACATATATATAATTCATCACATCCTTTTGGCCATATCACATCACACGGCATATGCTGCAAAAACAAGTTAGACGTCCTCTAATTGTTGTTGCATGTTTTTACGTGGCTGCTATAGATTTATAGTGAGAACGTTTCTTACCTACGCCAAAACCAAAATGTGATATGCCAATTGCTATTTACCCTTCATAAGGACCCTTTTCAACGAATCCGATCCGACTAAAGTGGGAGAGACAGACACCCACTAGGCACTTTATACAACTAGTGCATGTCAGTCGGTGGAACCTGTCTCACGTAAGCGTACGTGTAAGGTCGGTCCGGGCCGCTTCATCCCACGATGCCGCCGAAACAAGATAAGACTAGTAGTGGCAAGTAAATTGACAAAATCGACGCCCACAACAAACTTGTGTTCTACTCGTGCATAGAAACTACTCATAGACCTAGCTCATGATGCCACTGTTGGGGATCGTTGGAGAAATTAAAAAAAATTCTACGCATCACCAAGATCAATCTATGGAGTAACTAGCAATGAGAGAGAGGGGAGTTCATCTTCGTACCCTTCAAGATCGCGAGATGGAAGCGTTACAAGAATGCGGATGAAGGATTCGTACTCGTAGCGATTCAGATCGCGGTGGATTCCGATCTTAGCGCCGAACAACGGAACCTCCGTGTTCAACATACGTGCAGCCCGGTGACGTCTCCCGCGCCTTGATCCAGCAAGGAGGAGGGAGAGGTTGAGGAAGAAGGCTCCAACAGCAGCACGATGGCGTGGTGGTGATGGAGTGGCAGTTCTCCGGCAGGGCTTCGCCAAGCTCTTGCGGAGGAGGAGAGGTGTTCGGGAGGGGAGGGGCTGCGCCTTGGATGTTGTTGCAGCCCTCCCCTCGCCCCTCTATTTATAGGGAGAAGGGGGAAGGGGGCCGGCCCCCTCTAGATGAGGTCTAGAGGGGGGGCGGCCAAGGGGAGGGGGCTTGCCCCCCAAGCAAGGGG
>NW_021239295.1:0-1655 GCF_002162155.2 Triticum dicoccoides | reverse complement strand
TCGGCTCTGATACCAACTTGTGATGCTCCCGATTCAGTCGTACACTAATCATACACGCAAACGTGTACGATCAAGATCAGGGACTCACAGGAAGATATCACAACACAACTCTACAAATAAAATAAGTCATACAAGCATCATATTACAAGCCAGGGGCCTCGAAGGCTCGAATACAAGAGCTCGATCATAGACGAGTCAGCGGAAGCAAAAATATCTGAGTACAGACATAAGTTAAACAAGTTTGCCTTAAGAAGGCTAACACAAACTGGGATACAGATCGAAAGAGGCGCAGGCCTCCTGCCTGGGATCCTCCTAAACTACTCTTGGTCGTCGACAGCGGGCTGCACGTAGTAGTAGGCACCTCCCGAGTAGTAGTAGTCGTCATCAATGGTGGCGTCTGGCTCCTGGACTCCAGCATCTGGTTGCGACAACCAGAAAGAAAGGAAAGGGGGAAAACGGGGGAGAAAGCAACCGTGAGTACTCATCCAAAGTACTCGCAAGCAAGGAGCTACACTACATATGCATGGGTATCAAATGGAATAAGGGTATCATATGTGGACTGAACTGCAGAATGCCAGAATAAGAGGGGGATAACTAATCCTGTCGAAGACTACGCTTCTGGCCACTTCCATCTTGCATCATGTAGGAGAGAGTAGATGGTAAGTTCACCAAGTAACATCAAGTAGCATCGTATAGCATAATCCTAACCGATGATCCTCCCCTCGTCGCCCTGTGAGAGAGCGATCACCGGTTGTATCTGGCACTTGGAAGGGTGTGTTTTATTAAGTATCCGGTTCTAGTTGTCATAGGGTCAAGGTACAACTCCAAGTCGTCCTGTTACCGAAGATCACCGCTATTCGAATAAATTAACTTCCCTGCAGGGGTGCACCACATAACCCAACACGCTCGATCCCATTTGGCCGGACACACTTTCCTGGGTCATGCCCGACCTCGGAAGATCAACACGTCGCAGCCCTACCTAGGCACAACAGAGAGGTCAGCACACCGGTCTAAATCCTATGGCTCAGGGGTCTGGGCCCATCGCCCATTGCAGTACACCTGCACGTTGCGTACGCGGCCGGAAGCAGAACTAGCCCCCTTAATACAAGAGCAGGCTTACGGTCCAATCCGGTGCGCGCCACTCAGTCGCTGACGTCACGAAGGCTTCGGCTGATACCACGACGTCGAGTGCCCATAACTGTCCCCGCGTAGATGTTAGTGCGTATAGGCCAATAGCCAGACTCAAATCAAATACCAAGATCTCGTTAAACGTGTTAAGTATCCGCGAACACCGACCAGGGCCAGGCCCACCTCTCTCCTAGGTGGTCTCAACCTGTCCTGTCGCTCCGCCACAAAGTAACAGTCGGGGGCCGTTGGGAACCCAGGCCCACCTCTACCGGGATGGAGCCACCTGCCCCTTCAGCCCCCAACTCTGAACAGTACCACAGGTAATGTAACTGTGTAAAGTATATAGTATATGCCCGTGATCACCTCCCGAAGTGATCACGACCCAGTAGTATAGCATGGCAGACGGACAAGAGTGTAGGGCCACTGATGGAACACTAGCATCCTATACTAAGTAGTAGGATAGCAGGTAATGGTAACTACAATAGTAGCAAGGACAGGCTATGCATCAGGATAGGAATAACGGAAAG
>NW_021239294.1:0-1290 GCF_002162155.2 Triticum dicoccoides | reverse complement strand
TCCGGTAGGGGATCGGCCAGAGTTGACCTTATGAGGGGCTTATTTTTAGGGTCCCGATAACTGCCACACGTGTGGCATGGATAGGAACCCGCCCGTACGCCTCGTGTGGTATGGACAGGAACCCGCCCGCACGACTGCGTTCGGGCGCGCAATTGCACAGCCCGCATGTCCGGTGTGTGGCAACCCCGCCCGCACGACCCCGTCCGGGCCAGACGACCCTGCTGCCCGGACAACCCAGTCGTTCCCGGCCTCCGATCGATCCCCACTCTCGACTGTCGCCATCATCCCCCACCTCTCGAACCCCTACCTCCGTCACCGGGCTTCTCTGGTTGCCATGGCAAGCAGAGCAGATCTGTAGGGCCTTCCCACCGCAAACCACACCCCAACCCTCCCCCACCCCCAGCCCCTCACTCCAACCCCGCCCTCCAAAGACGATCAGCTAAAAGCAGGTGAAATCTCCCGATCTCATACTGCTTCTCATCCTTCTTCTGGGCAGAAAATTGCAAAATTTATAGATGAAGGTGGCGACTAGATCCATGCTATAGGGGTAAAACACTACATGGTTCGGTGTATCTTCACATTTGCCAAGCAGAATACACCAGATCTGCCATGTACTATGCTTGAGATTAACTTAAGTTCCTAGTTTGATTGACGCAAGTAGTTGGTTATGAAATGGATGAGTAGGAATCCCTAAAAAAGGAGAGGAATGACAAATTTGGAATAAAGGGGGGTGGGAAAAATTAATAGCCACTTGTGTATAACGTCAGTTGCCACCTTTCATTGTCAGTAACTGCCACCAGGTTGACCTGTTGCTTGCCATCCTATTGTAGTGGCTGTTGCCATCTAATCGAACGGATAGCTAGCACACAAAATTTTAGAAAAAAGAGTGTCCATGTGCATTTCCTACTTTCCGCGATGTGTTGGTTGCCTATGCATGAAAATGTGATAACACTGACGTGTTATCTTCTATGTGCAAGCAGCGGAAGAATACAATTCTTGTGGATTGTTGATGCGTTCTTGTTCATGCAGTGATTGAGAACACATTGGAAGCGAGACGCGGAAAGAATGAATCACGAAGATGGCGCTGATACTTGGGGTTCTCAAAGGCCAGAAATCCCCCCTTGGGATGCATCAGAGTACAGTCAACTCATTTCTGCAGGGCCATTGCTGCCACTACTAGAATAGTATGCAGGCATTCGTATGATGCGTGATAACAAAAGAAAAGAACAGTTGCCATGTTCGCAACGATGAAGATGACATTCTACTTATGTCGTACACTGTCATTTTTTC
>NW_021239293.1:0-602 GCF_002162155.2 Triticum dicoccoides | reverse complement strand
CCATCAACTGCAGACGGCAAAGAAATACAGACAGCAAATAGCTCACTTTGTCGTCTGCTAAAAATTTACTAACGGCAAAATAGACTTTGCCGTCTGCGAAAAAAACACAGACGGCAAAGATATTTGCTGTGTGCTTTCTTTTTACACATGGCAAAGAGCATACTTTGCCGTCTGTAATAAAAAACGCAGATGGCAAAGATCTCTGCCGTCTGCGGTTTTTTAATATAGACGGCAAAGCAAAGAAACACAACACGCGGATCGGTCTCCTGGATCGATGAGCTGGCATCATCTGCAGCGTCGAAAGTCTCCCAACCGGCCTCTCTCTCACCTCACGACGCACGCACCCAAGTGCGTCCCCACCCTCTGGCCCCCCCTCTCTCTGCCCATCCCTCGCCTCACCCATCTTATCCTCTCCCCCATCTCTCTGCCCACCCCCCTCTCTCTTCGCTCGCGCTAGCCGCCACCGACCGCCTCACCAGCAAGCTGTCGCCCATGTCTGTGCGCCGCCCGCCTTCGCTTACCTCCGCTGGCCACCCGCGTCCACCCGCCTCAGCTCGCCTCCGCCGGCTGCCCGCGTCCGCGCGCCTCCCACGCGGCCAACC
>NW_021239292.1:0-1112 GCF_002162155.2 Triticum dicoccoides | reverse complement strand
GTTGTGATCTTCACTTATATCTTGCTGTCAAGAGCTACTTAGTATCCTTCATTGATGCTAGTTGTGCTACGCCGTGACCTTATTAGTGTTCTAGGCTCGCGTCTCTAGTCCGGTCTAGCCTAGGACCAGCACAGTACCGTCGTTGAGCGTTTATTCAACATTGCATCTTTGAATTGATTATTGCTAATCTTTTGCTACCATATATAGCCAACCCAGCTCCACATATTTCTACACCGTGTATACATACACTCCCCTGGCAATCGCTTTACTCAATATTCGGAGTTACTTGACACCGCTGGTTGCCGATCACCGCCTGCTGCATGGTAAGAACTTGTAAGACATTGATATTTGGTTTACTGTGAGCGTTTTACCACCACATCCTAGTAGTTATAGGAACATTATTTTTGGGTTTTGTTTCTTGTTCTACAAATCATGACAGGATCCAGAGTCAATTCATGGGCTTTGTCGATCGCGGGAGACGTGCCACCACCTTTGCAAATACCACAACCGTCATGAGAGGTGCACAAACATCCAAATGCACATGATCAGGTTAATGTATCTATACCACCATTTAATGGCCGTTTTAAACCTGCTTTATATATTGAATGGGAGTTCGACATAAAAAATATATTTGCTTCCCATAATTTCGTTGAACATAAAAAGGTTAAGGTTGCGGTTGGTTCTTTCACTGGTTATGCTTTGGTTTGGTGGAGTGAATATTGTCGGTTACACCCTGATTATATACCTACTACTTGGGATGATTTGAAACTTGCCATGCGACATACTTTCGTCCCTACTTATTATACTCGTGACATGATTAAGAAGTTGCAACACTTAAAACAAGGTAGTGAAACTGTAACAAAATATTATGATGATTTACAAACTACCTTGTTGCATTCCTCTTTAGAAGAAAGTGAAGATGATTTTATGGATAGATTTTGGGGAGGATTAAACCGTGATATTCAAGAGATACTAATTCATGAAGAGTGTTATCCTATGGACCATTTGTTTCATCTTGCTTGCAAAGCTGAACAGGAAATAAAACGACGTGTTGGCCACGAGGAGAACAAGCGCACGGTGCACATTCCAAGAGTTGATATGATTGTTCCTTC
>NW_021239291.1:0-779 GCF_002162155.2 Triticum dicoccoides | reverse complement strand
TGGGGGCATAGTTGATTGAACGGGGGCTTAGATGGATCGTGGGAACCGGATTCGTCTTCTTCCTCCTGTCTGCAGTTGGGCGGTGTTTTTCTTCTTTCTTTCGTTTTTGGAAAAGGACAGGGGACGCGTGCGAATTCGAACTAGATCCCGTGGTTTCCTCGCCTGATCTGGGGTTTCTCCCGCAGCCGCGCGCGTTTCGTTTCTGGTTCGCGTTGTGCACGACGGAAGGAGGCAAGATTGTCTGATTATCTTACGATTTGCATCAGATCTTGTCATAGATCATCCGTTCAAAGGAGCGGAAAATCTTAGTTTTCAGGCGGCCACCCCGGGCCCCCCAAAACGGGGGTCTCCCCATCCTAGGTGCATGCTATCATGGAGCACAGCCATACATGCAAAACCTAGGAGGGCCATTAGAGCGATAAAGCTGCCTCGATCTCCAGTGTCCAGTCTCGACTACGAAGAAGGGCGATTTTTTTTTCCTCTGGCGACCTAGCTAGGCCTTGCTTTCTTTCTTTAGCATTGGCTGCTTTTAATTGATGGTGTTTAGTGTTGGGCTACTTCAGGCTTGACAGGAAGCCACCGGTTCAGTAGGAACTGAAGCCTCTCTCAATACTTGCAGCATCAAACCATGCGTGCTGGTCGCTTGCAGCGGCAAAAGAGCAGCACCACGACAGTACAGAAAATATCTTATGGTATCACATGCCCATTTTGGTTGGAAATCAAAGGGACGGCCTACATCAGGGGGAGGTTATTGGTAGTAAAAGATCTGTATAGGTTTC
>NW_021239290.1:0-1485 GCF_002162155.2 Triticum dicoccoides | reverse complement strand
GCGCGGATGTTCTCCGCAGGCATGGCGTACACAGGGTAATCGGCCCCAAACAGTTTGGCGATTGCCACGCCGCATTGCCGGACCGCGCCTAGGCGGCTAGGCCCAGTTGGAGCCGGCGAGCCGCTCACGGCGAGATCCATCTCACGCTGGTAGGCTTCTGACAAGCGTCTCATGCTTGCCAGCTTCTTCGCGCCCTCGACGAGCTGAAGGCGGCGCGCCTCCAGCGTCTCGGCGTCAGCGTCTCCCGGAATCGGCGCGGACAGGTCTCGCAGAGCCGCGTTGAGCGGGTCGTGAGTGCCTTCGCTGGAGCGCTTGCCATGGTCGAGGACGAGAACCTCCGTGACGGTGCTTCCGCCGCTCTCTGCGCAAGGGAGCGGCTCATCGTAGATCACCAAGTTGGTGCGGAACGCATCGAGCGACGCAGTGTCAGAGTCGACCAGCATCGGGTCGGTGGAGCCTATGGACTCCAGGTCTACGGCAGGCTCGCCGGCGACGTGGAGTTGGTCGAGGAGGCCCGCGAGGAGGCTCTCGGGGCCAACCGTGCCTGCGTCGGATGCAGGCTCGTCGAAGAGGCGAACCTCGCCGACAAGTTCGGCGAGGCAGCTGGCTGCGCAGGCGATCTCAGCGCCGTGCAGCGCGTCGGCGCAGACTCTGTCTGGCGTGCCGGGCTGGCTGTGCTCGCCAGGGAGAAAAAGGGTTCCCGTCCAGAGCAGGTCTCCGGACGACGGTGCACCTCGCCCCACGGTGGGCGCCAAATGTCGGGGGTTGGGTGCGACATATGCCAAAGGATGGCTTATCATGGTGGGAGCGAGTAGAACGTCGCTGGTGCCCGGAAGCGGGATGAGGCGAAGACATGCACGCCGACGGATCTTACCCAGCTTTAGGGCTCTCCGAGGAGATAACACCCCTACTGCTGCACTGCGGGGTCTCCGCATGATCACTATGGAAAAGTGAATACAAGGTTGCTCCTAGAGCTGTTTCTGGAGGTAGGAGAGGGCAAGGCTAGCTCCCTCCTTCCAATATGATCGGGTCTAATACTAGAGAAGCTATATCCCCCTTGCATGGGTGCCCCGGGGGGCTTATATAGGCCTGCCCCCTAGGGATACAATGGTAATCTGGCTGGGCGCGGGTCCCAGCCGTCTGTCTCTCAGGCCGCCGTCTTCTCCGCCGACTGCTGGGGCCCGCCGACTGGTCATGGGGTCATGGCAACAGTGCCGCCCTCTGGCGGACGATCACTGTCGCCATTCCCCGTCTTGTCTGGTTAATGGCGCGTGGGGCCCGTGGGAGGGGCCGGCCGACTCCAGGGGGCCGACTCCCACGGGTTCATCTTCGGGGCGCTCTCGACGTCTTTTGTTCTCACGCTGACGGGCGGGCCCCGCCGTCTCCGGGCCGTACAGGTAGGCCGTCGTGGGCACAGTGTGCCGCCCACTAAGGCTGAGGTCAGGGCAGGCATGGCAACAGTGCCGCGCCACGATGGAGATCTCC
>NW_021239289.1:0-658 GCF_002162155.2 Triticum dicoccoides | reverse complement strand
GGGACACAACACACTTATATAGACGCAGCCAGAACCTCTCCGTTAGTGACTGGCAAAAATAAGCGCATAGGTGTGAGCTCGGCTCGGCTCATTCCCGCAACCCGCGACGAGGTGTGGCGTGGCGTGGCGTGGCGTGGCGTGGCGTGGTGGGGCGGGCGGCGGAGGATGAGCGCGCGAGGGCCTTTTCTCTTCTCAAGCTCCAATAGCATGTAGAAGAGCCACCCTTATAAACCACTCCAACATTCCTTCCACTAGCATGGTGGGACTAAACTTCCCACCACCTTGTCATGCCACCTACATGGGCCCTTAGAGATCAAATCTGAAATTGTCATATGGGCTCTAGGCCCATCTCACATTTCAACAATCCCCCAGCAGATCTCAGGGGCCCACTTTGTCCTTTGTTCCAAACGTTGTTTTGATATACTAGTGTTTCAGTGAAGACCTGTTAAGGTTGAGCTTCACCTAGAGCAAGTAGCTACACTCCTTCACAACTGAACAATGGACTATGCCTTGAATTGTTAGTTTGGCGTAAAGAAGTTTCACCACATGTCTTACTAGTATTGGGCTGCCGAAGGCTGACCCCTCGGATGGAGCATATAAGTCACACTCCTGGCATATTCCTGAGCTTACTAGAGATCACCCCAATCTCATAGACTAT
>NW_021239288.1:0-656 GCF_002162155.2 Triticum dicoccoides | reverse complement strand
AAAAAAAACAGCTGATGCAAATGTAAAAGCTATAATTGTAACAATAGTACTACCTCCATCCGGCATAGTGCCACATACATCCGTTTGAGCGTCAAATAATTCCGGATGGAGGGACTAAATCTGAAGCTACAGTACCGGATTGCATTTTTCCAAACATACTATTGGGTAGATCTCAGTCCTTCAGAGATGATCATAGGGGTAGTGTGTACTGTGTTAAAAAAAGTAAGTAAATCCTAACAAATCCCTTGTGTCCTCTATGTCGCACATCCTCGATGCCAATCCTTCTATTTAGCTCCATGTGCTGAACTCTCACTAGTAGAAAAGAGGGCTTTGGTCCAGATCGGGTTAGCCCATTAGTTCCGGTTCAGTCTAGAAATGGGACTAATGGGGGAATTAGTCCCGGTTCCTGCGCCCAAGGGCCACGTGGGCCATTTGTCCCGGTTCGTCTGGACCTTTTAGTCCCGGTTGGTGCCACGAACCGGGACTAAATGGTGTGATGCCCATTAGTACCGGTTCGTGACACCAACCGGTACTAAAGGTTAGACCTTTAGTCCCGATTCGAGCCACCAACCGGTACTAATGGGGTTTGAGGCATTAGTACAGGTTCATGGCACGAACCGTTACTAAAGGTCCCATTTTCAAACTCCACCCCCCCC
>NW_021239287.1:0-2189 GCF_002162155.2 Triticum dicoccoides | reverse complement strand
ACAACTTTGGCCATATCACATCACAAAACACTTGCTGCAAAAACAAGTTAGACGTCCTCTAATTGTTGTTGCAAGTTTTACGTGGCTGCAATAGGGTTCTAGCAAGAATGTTTTCTTACCTACATGAAAGCCACAACGTGATTTGTCAACTTCTATTTATCCTTCATAAGGACCCTTTTCATCGAATCCGCTCCAACTAAAGTGGGAGAGACAGACACCCGCCAGCCACCTTATGCAACTAGTGCATGTCAGTCGGTGGAACCGGTCTCATGTAAGCGTACGTGTAAGGTTGGTCCGGGGCGCTTCATCCCACAATACTGCTAAAGCAAAATAAAACTAGTAGCGGCAAGAAAGTTGACAACATCTATGCCCACAACAAATTGTGTTCTACTCGTGCAAAGAGAACTACGCATAGACCTAGCTCATGATGCCACTGTTGGGGAACGTTGCAGAAAACAAAACATTTCCTACGGTTTCACCAAGATCCATCTATGAGTTCATCTAGCACCGAGTGATCGGATTGCATCTACATACCTTTGTAGATCACGCGCGGAAGCGTTCAAAGAACGGGGATGAGGAAGTCGTACTCGACGTGATCCAAATCACCGGAGATCCTAGCGCCGAACGGACGGCACCTCCGTGTTCAACACACGTACGGTCAGTGTGACGTCTCCTCATTCTTGATCCAGCAAGGGGGGAGGAGAGGTTGATGAAGATCCAACAGCACGACGGTGTGGTGGTGGATGCAGCAGTCACCGCAGCAGGGCTTCGCTGTTCTTCTGCGAGAGGGAGAGGTGTAGCAGGGGAGAGGGAGGCGCCAAGAGTCAAGGGTGCGGCTGCCCCTCCCTCACCCCCTTTATATAGGCTCCCCTAGGGGGGGCACCGGCCCTAGGAGATGGGATCTCCTAGGGGGGCGGCGGCCAAGGGTGGAGTGGCCCCCAAGGCAAGTGGGGCGCCCCCCCACCCTAGGGTTTCCAACCCTAGGCGCGGGGGTGGGCGAAGGGGGGCGCACCAGCCCACTATGGGCTGGTTCCCCTCCCCACTTCAGCCCATGGGGCCCTCCGGGATGGGTGGTCCCACCCGGTGGACCCTCGGGACCCATCCGGTGGTCCCGGTACAATACCGGTGACCCCCGAAACTCTCCCGATGGCCGAAACTGCACTTCCTATATATAATTCTTCACCTCCGAACCATTCTGGAACTCCTCGTGACGTCCGGGATCTCATCCGGGACTCCGAACAACTTTCGGGTTACTGCATATTCATATCTCTACAACCCTAGCGTCACCGAACCTTAAGTGTGTAGACCCTACGGGTTCGGGAGACATGTAGACATGACCGAGATGGCTCTCCGGGCAATAACCAACAGCGGGATCTGGATACCCATGTTGGCTCCCACATGCTCTCGATGATCTCATCGGATGAACCACGATGTCGAGGATTCAAGCAATCCCGTATACAATTCCCTTTGTCAATCGGTACGTTACTTGCCCGAGATTCGATCGTCGGTATCCCAATACCTCGTTCAATCTCGTTACCGGCAAGTCACTTTACTCGTACCGTAATGCATGATCTCGTGACCAGACACTTGGTCACTTTGAGCTCATTATGATGATGCATTACCAAGTGGGCCCAGAGACACCTCTCCGTCATACGGAGTGACAAATCCCAGTCTTGATCCGTGTCAACCCAACAGACACTTTCGGAGATACCCGTAGTATACCTTTATAGTCACCCAGTTACGTTGTGACATTTAGTACACCCAAAGCACTCCTACGGTATCCGGGAGTTACACGATCTCATGGTCTAAGGAAAAGATACTTGACATTGGAAAAACTCTAGCAAACGAACTATACGATCTTGTGCTATGTTTAGGATTGGATCGTGTCCATCACATCATTCTCTTAATGATGTGATCTCGTTATCAATGACATCCAATGTCCATAGTCAGGAAACCATGACTATCTGTTGATCAACGAGCTAGTCAACTAGAGGCTTACTAGGGACATGTTGGTGTCTATGTATTCACACATGTATTACGATTTCCGGATAACACAATTATAGCATGAATAAAAGACAGTTATCATGAACAAGGAAATATAATAATAATCCTTTTATTATTGCCACTAGGGCATATTTCCAACAGTTAGTATTAGTAATATGTAAAAAATGTTAAGCTTTAAAAGTAAA
>NW_021239286.1:0-1797 GCF_002162155.2 Triticum dicoccoides | reverse complement strand
GGCGACAGCGGTGCTTCACGTCTTGACCTTCCTGGAGGTGTCGTCAGGGGCCTTGGGGCTCATTTGGGAGTGCAGAGGAACTACAGCTGGAGGGGATGAGACCAGTGGCAGGAGGTGGTGTTCGCGAAGGAGGTGCGGCATTGCATCTGACACGTCGACAACGGCGGGTCCCAGCGGCATGGAGCAGCGGGGTCTCACTTCTGGGTGTTGATGGACGAGCATAGGATGATAGCGTTGTCGGGCGCCGTGGTGGCATCGACGGCAGGTAGACCGGGCAAGGTTAATGTGTGAGTACAACTCTGAAGATGGATTGGTGGCAGTTGGCAGCGGCGGCCTCTGAGTGTGCGCTGAACCGGTGGGTGGCCCATACCCAGCAGGTGGCTTGGTTGGGGTCTCAGGTCTTAGACGTTAGTTTTGGCTGCGAGGTTTGTTTGGTATTAGGCCTACACTATCAGCATCCCTTCATCAACTGGATAGGAATAGCAACAGATGTTGCCTAGACGGTGGCTTCAGTCTTACTGATGTATTACTTTGTAAGGTCTTTTGTTAATAATTAATAAAGTAACTGCATGCATCATTTAGATGCAGAGGCCCGGGTCTTTCTCCTTTTCAAAAAAGGAAAAAGAAAGGTGGCTCGGCTTGACAGAGCATTTGTCTTTCCAGCCTCTGAATCTGTGATACCCCACGTCTTATGATGACCACAAGGTAGGTATTGCTCGGGACTGCGACGCCCCGCGTGCCTCCCCCCCGCGCGCCGCCTCTCCTCGCCTCGCGAGCTCATCTGCCTCTAGTGTCAAGGGCCCCAACCGACCCGCGTCTTCCGGGTCTGGGGGCGTGGCCCCGGCCTCCGGCGCGACCCCTTCGCCCTATGGCTCTGCGGCCTCCCAGTCGCCCTCCCTGCCGTCGTCCTCCTCCCCGCCCGCCATGTCTGGCCATCCATCCCTGCGGCCCACTGGCGCGCTCTGCTTCTTGGAGCGCTCCCCTGAGATCGTCGCGGCCGAGGCTTCCTTGGAGCGTGCTCTGGTGGTGACCGTGGCTGGGAACAGGTCCGGCGTTGGCCGTTCCGATGTTGCTACCGCCCTCCGCGACCACTTCGGCTTCTCTGATGACGAGTTCTCCATTCATCTGCGGTCGGACGGCGAGTTCTTGGTGCGTTTTGATGACCCGATGGCTCATGCCCGTGTCGCGGAGCGTCCCGTCCGTGCACGTCGGTTCCATCTGCTCTCTCAGCCTTGGGGCCGCTCCGCTGGCGCCGAGCCGCTCTCCCTCCGCCTCTGCGTCGACATTGAGATCCGGGGCATCCCCGAGCATGGTTGGCACAGGGCCACGGCGGAGCAGCTGCTTTCCCCGTTCTGCTACATCGACCATCTCGCGCCTGAGACACGCAACGGCAGCGACATGGCCGTCTTCCGCCTCTCGGCCTGGACGCCCAACCCTCATGCCATCCCTTGCACCTCGGAGTTGTTCCTCCCCGAGCCTGAGGCGGTGTGGCCTGACGCTGACCCCGACCGCGCGGAGCATTTCACGGTTCATCTCCTCCGGTGGCCGGTGCGCATTCATGTCCGCCGCTCGGAGGATTTCCAGCTGCCCCCGCCGCCGCCCACGACGGACCCCAGCTCTGGCGTTGGCCCCGACAGCTCGTCTCCTTGTCCTCCAGCCTGGCCCTCCCGCCATAGCTTTTCACCATGCTATTTCGGTGATCGTGGAGCTGGCTCCAGCGGTGTCGGTGCTCCGGCCGGTGGTCGCCGGTGATCGCACGCTCCGCCCACTTTCCGTGGATGGCAGGGCATTCTTGGG
>NW_021239285.1:0-3527 GCF_002162155.2 Triticum dicoccoides | reverse complement strand
GCAGTTTCGCGCAAGTGCTTACGACGTCCTTCTGCGGCAGTCGTCGACCCAGTATCGGCTGGCTCCCCTGGCGTCTTCGCTCCCCGCCACTCGCCGCCGCAAGCGATCTGGTCGCTCACAGGTCCAGCGGTGGGTGAAGCATGCGGTGGCCCGTTAGTCGGCCACCCCTTAGATCGTGGCAATCAGACTCAACGACTCCCTATATGGCTTGTTCTACCTGTCGATTGGCCATGCAGACACTCTTTCCGAGTGTGAAAGCAATGACCCAGTGGCGGAGGTTCTGATGGTCGACTCCCATCGCAGCCCGCCGGGGTTTCCTGTGGCAAAGGCAGCAGTGGCAGTCGTGCATGCAGCAACAACGAGTATTACCTCGAGGATCTCACGGCATAGCAAAGGGAGGAGTTACAGCGTAGGCAAGCTCAGGTCTTTAAAGCTCTCCAGATCCCCATCGTTGGGGATACCTCCGAGGCTCGGGCCTTGGAGGCCACGCGCGTTGCCACTCTGGCTAAGTGCACGCATCGGGAGAATCTTTAGCGAGCACTCGACGACCGCGCCCACAGCCAAATTCCAAGTTCCAGTTGACGACACCGACAACTGTTTCCAACTGAACCAAGAGATGATTGTCATGTATTCCGCACCCCAATCCAGAATGTTGCAGGAGCTTCCCGTATTGTAGAATCAATCCAGCCATCTCGTTCTGAGGCTGAAGGGGGTTACAGCAGATACGTGCGTTGCTTAAGGCGAATGGGGAGCAGAATTCTGTTGTTTCTCATTCGCGCAACAGGATCCACAACAGATCAATCATAGCAGATCATTCAACACAGAGCCCAAGGTCGCCCTTACGGCATGGAGGACGTGGTTATCACTAGGATCATCACCTGGACCGAGGGCATGGGCGGTTTGAGCCTCGATTCGACCGGGATGACCGCCGTCAAGTGCTTTCACCTCCTCCGAGGAGTGGATCATACGCGCCCCTGTGGTATGATGACAGGCGCACACATGGTGATGAGCAGAGAGTTCCAGTCGACCCCACAGAGCCTGGTTTTGATGCAAGATCGTTACTTGTGCAAGGTTTTGTTGATAGAGGCAGAGCCAACAGAAAAGGTTTGGACATAGGTTATCTGAGTGGGAACAGAGCGTTCGTCTCTAGGCCCGACTGTTTCAGCGGGGCCATCCGAGCCACTGAGATTCCTCCCAACTTCAGATTGGCAGCAGGAGTAAGCAAATTCACTGGCGAGTCGAAGCCAGACACTTGGTTGGAAGATTACCGAGTGGCAGTACAGATCGGTGGAGGCAATGATAAGGTAGCTATGAAGCACCTTCCCTTGATGCTTGAGGGCTTAGCCAGAGCCAGGTTAAATCAGTTGACCCCTAGAAGTATTTTCTGCTGGGAAGATTTGGCCTGAGTGTGCATCAAGACATTTGAGGGCACTTGCAAGCGTCCCGCTGGGCTGCCAGAGTTGCAGCACCGTGTACAAAAACAAAATTAAACTCTGAGGGATTATATCCAGTGGTGCACTACTCTTCATCACATGGTGGAAAATGTTTCTAAACATCAGGCCATTTGTGCCTTCAAGGAGGGCATTCGGTACAGAGAGCTCACGTTGAAATTTGGTCGCTCAGGACACTTGACTTTGAATTGGATGATGGAGACTGCCACTCGGTACGCTAATGGCGAGGAAGAGGACCGACTGAGGAATGGCAAGGAAAAAACAGTCGACCCAGAGTCTGGCGGTGGAAATCCCAGTCGGAAGCAGAAGCGTAAAGCTGAAGCCTCAGGCCAGGCAGAGGCCGCAGTGGTGAATACTCAAGGATAGTTCAAGGGAAAGCCCAAGGGGCAGTAGAATCCCAAGAAGATCAAAGATTAGTCGGGACAGGATGTCCTAGATTTACCTTGTCACATACACACGAAGAAAGACGAAGAGGGTAACTTGATTCTACCGAAACATACCATTCGATAGTGCAGACTCCTGATTCAGCAGTTCCGAGAGGGTCCGTCCAGTGAGAAGGACTCTAATAAGGAGGGAGAGGAAGAGAAATATGATGGTTACCCGAAGGTCAATGCTACCTTGGTGATTTTTTGCTGACGTTGAAAGCAAGAGTCGACTAAAAGTCATAAACAGAGAGGTGAACATGGTTGCTCTGGCAACTACAACTTACCTCAAGTGGTCCAAGACTCCTATCACTTTTGATCAGTCAGACCATCCAGCTCATGTTGCTACCCCCGGGTGGCAAGAGCTGGTGGTTGACCTAGTTGTTGCGGGCACCCGACTGACTAAGGTCCTCATGGATAGTGGCAGTGGTTTGAATGTCTTGTACGCTGAGACCCTCCAGGGAATGGGCATTCCGATGTCCCAGCTCAGTGAAAGCAACATGCAATTCCATGGAGTCATCCCTGGGAAGAAGGCAAAGTCACTCAGATAGATTGCTTTAGATGTGGTTTTTGGCAATTCCAAAAAAATCCGCAAAGAAAAGCTGACATTTGAAGTGGTGGATTTCCACAGTCCGTATCATGCCATTTTGGGCAGGCCAACATATGCTCGTTTCATGGCTCGGCCATGTTACGTATACCTCAAGCTGAAGATGCCAGGGCCTAAAGGTGTGATCGCAGTCACTGGGAACAGGCAAAGAGCAGAAGAATGTCTCCAGAAGGGGTCCAAGATTGCTAACGAGCTAATGGCAGTGGTTGAAATGGAGGAATATCAAATGAAAGCTAATCCGTGTGATTTGCTGCGCTCAAAGAAGCCCGCTTCTGAGTTTGCATTTCAGTCAACAGGAGAGACTAAGCTAGTTCATATTCATCCAGATGATCCTACAACTGCTCCGACTCACATTTCAACTACACTCGACAGCAAATAGGAGCCGCGCTCATCCAGTTCCTCCGTGAGAACTGGGACATCTTCGCATGGAAACCCTCAGACATGCCAGGTGTACCCAAGGGACTGGCTGAGCACCGTTTGCGCGTCGACTCAAAGGTCAAACCTGTTAAGGAACATCTCCGTCGGTGCGCCGTGGAGAAAAGGAAGGCAATTGGCGAAGATGTGGCTTGGCTCCTGGCGTCAGAGTTCATCCGTGAGGTATACCACTCCGAGTGACTCACCAACGTCCTCATGGTTCCAAAGAAGGACAAATCACTCCGTATGTGCATTGACTTCAGGCATCTCAATTGGGCCTGCCCGAACGATCATTTTCCACTCCCTCGCATTGATCAGATAGTTGATTCGACTGCGGGATGTGAGTGTTTGACTTTTCTTGATGCATACTCTGGATACCATCAGATCCGTTTGTTTGGTCCAGATGAAATAAAAACAACTTTCATCACCCCATTCGGGTGTTTTGCTATGTTACCATGCCTTTCGGTCTCAAGAACGCTGGGGCCACATTCATGCGTATGATCCAAAAGTGCCTGCTCACTCAGATCAGTCGGGATGTTGAGGCATATATGGATGACATTGTAGTGAAGTCACGCAGGAGTTCCGACCTGCTGACTGATCTCGCCGAAACCTTTGCTAATCTGAGAAGATACG
>NW_021239284.1:0-391 GCF_002162155.2 Triticum dicoccoides | reverse complement strand
GAACCCATCGGTGCTGATGCCGACTCGAGGATGCCTCGGATCTGCCACTTTGTCAGCATGTAATTCATCAAACTTTTTCCACGCAACACCATCTGATGTGTGCACCATCATCAGATTCCCATCTGCATCTAGTTCGGTTCTTTTGCCTGTTTTGTGACATGTCATCTGTCTGGCCGTCTCTTCGACCATGAAAAGACGTTGAAGTTTTGGTACGATTGGCATATACCGAAGAACACTAACAGGGATTTTGGTCTGTGTCTTCTCACCCATACCGTTGGCTACCACAATATACCTGGAAGACTTGCAAATGGGACAATAGTTCAAGTCCGCATAGTCAAGCCTAAATAAGGCACATCCTTTCTCACAGGCATGTATCTTCTCATAGGGCATC
>NW_021239283.1:0-1572 GCF_002162155.2 Triticum dicoccoides | reverse complement strand
AACCTGCTCTTTTCTTTCACGTCTCATGATTTTCTTTTCAACTCGCTCATTCCACACATCCGATGCAACTAGACACCAACGTAGCAGCCTCCCATGGCCTTGCATGCTGCAGCACAACACCCTCTGCGCTGTTAATGGCAGCATGTTCAGAAGTGAAATGACAGTCGCTGCTGCAGCAACGCGAGCTGCTTCAAAGACCAACGGTGAAGTGACTGCTATGTACTACGAGGGATAATGCACTGCAAGCCAAGACGACGGTGTTGTGAGGGGCGGTCTGGCTGCTACGGGCGTCACTATGAGGCTGCAGGCAGTGCTGCAATGCCGGATGGTGGTCTCTGTGACATCGTATTGCTTCAGCGACCACGGCGATGCTATGAGGCTTGCTGCGATGGCCACGGACCCACGGTGATGACGCGACCACATGCTTCGAATGTCTATGGTGTACTTCAACATCAACGGTGATGTTGCGACGGCATCCCGACTGCTTCGATGATGCTGCGATGACGACATGTTCGAACACCCGTGATGCGCTTCGATGGCCGCAACAATGATTTGACGACATGCTTCGATGGTCACAGTGATGCTACGAGGCGTGATGCGTCGACCACGGCGATGACGCGATGACATCTCGACTGCTTCGATGATGTTGCGACGCCACGACGTTGGCACAACGACATGTTTCGAACACTCCACTGTGTGCTTCGACTGCCGCGGCAATGCTTCGACGACCTTGGTGATGCTACGAGGCTTGCTTCGATGAATGCGGCGATGACACAACGTCATTCTTCTATCGCCCGTGTTGTGCTTCGACGACCGCGGCGATGGTGCAACGTCATTCTTCTATTGCCCGTGTTATGCTTCGACGATCGTGATGATGTTGTGATTTGATAGCCGCGGTGATCCTGTGATGGCGGTCTTCGAACAATGATGGGGAGGTTGCGACGTGATGCTTCCACAACCGCGAGTCCGCGACGTTGGTACGCCCGACCGCTTCGATGATGCTGCAATGACGTGTTTCATGGCCGTGGCAGTGTTGCAATGACCGGCATGGCTGCTCCGATCATGTTGCGACGTCCACGGCGATGCGGCAATGGCGGCCGGCTGCTCTGATGTTGTCGCGATGGCATGCTTCGAAGACGGCGGCAGTGTCAAGGACCCTACTCCGACCATTAGCCACCTTGTTCCATGGGAGTTTGCTAGTGCCATATGAAACCAACGGCCATGACCAGCGTCGAGAAAGATGGTGTTCAAGTATTTGAACCATCACTTGTGTCGTTACCTAGCAAAGCACTGTGTGTGTGCCTGTGTGGTACGTGTAAAAAGATCGTTTGAAATAGGCAGTCGATGGACTTGGCTGCCTTCGTGCGTGTGGGAGACAGGGCGCTCGTGCCACACGATCATGTGAGATCGGACGGCGTCGGACGCGGTTACAAACACAAGAAATCATCCAATTTATTTAAAACGTTTTCCATTTTTTAAACGTCACGTATCTCTTTCCTAATTAGCACGATACCGACCCCGGACAAAGGGAGAGGAACTAAACTTAATCTCATCGAGGCCAGGCGACCCCCC
>NW_021239282.1:0-1017 GCF_002162155.2 Triticum dicoccoides | reverse complement strand
CTATGACGCCACTCTTGGCAAACCTGAAGGAGAGCAAGATGCCCAACAGGCACAAGCTTTTCAGAAAATGGATACCTTGTTTAAGGCTGCTCTCTTGAGTGTTCTTGGTGAGAACATAGTTGATGCTTATGCGTCAATTGATAATGGAAAAGATATGTGGGATGCACTCGAGGCCAAGTTTGGGGTCTCGGATGTTGGCATTGAGCTGTACATCATGGAGCAATTCTATGACTACAGGATGACTGAAGAGCGCTCCGTGGTTGAGCAAGCTCATGAGATACAGTCATTTGCTAGAGAACTTGAGCACTTCAATTGTATCCTACCGGACAAGTTTATTGCCGGAGGTATCATCACTAAGCTTCCTCCCACGTGGAGGAACTTTGCTACCTCACTGAAGCATAAGAGGCAGGAGTTTTCCGTTCCGGATCTCATTGGTACTCTTGATGTGGAAGAAAAGGCGAGAGAAAAGGACAACCGTGCTCGAGGTATTGAGGGAGGTTCTAGTGCCAATCTGGTACAGAAGAAGAACTTCCAGCCCCACAAGTTCAAGAACAAGGGCAAGTTTGATGGCAAAGCAAAGTTTGATGGGAAGAACAAGGCTGTGCAGCACACGAACTTCAAGAAGAAGAATGACAAGAAGAAAGGTGTTTGTCATGTGTGTTGAGATCCTGATCATTGGGCTCCTAGTTGCCCCAATCGCTATGACAAGTGTCATCCTGGGAAAGGCGGCAAGGCCGCTAATGTTGTCATTGGAGACACTGACATGAAGGATGCTGGGTATAGTATATTTCCCACTATTCTTTAGTATGTCATTCTCCTGATTGGTTGATTGACACGGGTGCTAATGTGCATGTATGCGGTGATATTTCCATGTTTTCGTCTTATCAGACCGCAGGGACTTCAACCGTGCTGATGGGCAATGGTTCAAGTGCTTCTGTTCATGGGGTTGGCACGGTAGATCTGAAGTTTACTTCGGGGAAGATCGTGCGGCTGAAGAACGTGCATTATGTCCCCTCC
>NW_021239281.1:0-406 GCF_002162155.2 Triticum dicoccoides | reverse complement strand
TGGCAGTGGTGTCACGTGCTCGTCTCGGTGTCCGTCGTCGCTACCGCGATGACGTCCGCCTCAACTCACGTGACGCTAAGACAGGGTGGCAGTGGTGTCACGTGCTCGTCTCGGCGTCCGTCGTCGCTACCACGACGGCGTCCGCCTCGACTTGCATTACGCTAAGACTGGGTGGGAGTGGTGTCACATGCTCGTGTCGGTGTCCGTCGTCGCTACCGCGACGACGTCTGCCTTGACTCGCTTTACGTTAAGACAGGGTGGGAGTGGTGTCACGTGCTCGTCTCGGCGTCCATCGTTGCTACCGCGACGACGTCCGCCTCGACTCGCATTACGTTAAGACAGGGTGGCAGTGGTGTCACGTGCTCGTCTCGGCGTCCGTCGTCGCTACCGCGACGACGTCCGCCTT
>NW_021239280.1:0-983 GCF_002162155.2 Triticum dicoccoides | reverse complement strand
TGAGTGTTAATCACATGGCGATGTGAACTAGATTATTGACTCTAGTGCAAGTGGGAGACTGTTGGAAATATGCCCTAGAGGCAATAATAAATTGATTATTATTATATTTCCTTGTTCATGATAATCGTTTATTATCCATGCTATAATTGTATTGATAGGAAACTCAGATACATGTGTGGATACATAGACAACACCATGTCCCTAGTAAGCCTCTAGTTGACTAGCTCGTTGATCAATAGATGGTTACGGTTTCCTAACCATGGACATTGGATGTCGTTGATAACGGGATCACATCATTAGGAGAATCATGTGATGGACAAGACCCAATCCTAAGCCTAGCACAAAGATCGTGTAGTTCGTTTGCTAGAGCTTTGCCAATGTCAAGTATCTCTTCCTTTGACCATGAGAGCGTGTAACTCCTGGATACCGTAGGAATGCTTTGGGTGTATCAAACGTCACAACATAACTGGGTGACTATAAAGGTGCACTACAGGTATCTCCAAAAGTATCTATTGTTTTATGCGGATCGAGACTGGGATTTGTCACTCCGTGTAAACGAAGAGGTATCTCTGGGCCCACTCGGTAGGACATCATCATATGCGCAATGTGACCAAGGAGTTGATCACGGGATGATGTGTTACGGAACGAGTAAAGTGACTTGCCGGTAACGAGATTGAACAAGGTATTGGATACCGACGATCGAATCTCGGGCAAGTAACATACCGATAGACAAAGGGAATTGAATACGGGATTGATTAAGTCCTTGACATCGTGGTTCATCCGATGAGATCATCGTGGAACATGTGGGAGCCATCATGGGTATCCAGATCCCGCTGTTGGTTATTGACCGGAGAACGTCTCGGTCATGTCTGCATGTCTCCCGAACCCGTAGGGTCTACACACTTAAGGTTCGATGACGCTAGGGTTATAAAGGAAGCTTGTATGTGGTTATCGAATGTTGTTCGGAGTCCCGGATGAGATCC
>NW_021239279.1:0-1817 GCF_002162155.2 Triticum dicoccoides | reverse complement strand
CTATTGTTCCTACTTCTTATGTTGAGAACCCACCTTTCCCTGTTAGAATAAAGGATCATGCTAAAGCTTCAACTGTGGTTCGTAAAAGCAATATTAGAACTTATACACCTCCTGAGCAAGTCAAAGTTGATCCTACTATTGCTATTATTAAAGATCTCTTGGCTGATAATATTGATGGGCATGTTATTTATTTCTGCGGTGAAACTGCTAGAATTGCCAAACCTTGTGCTAAAGATAAACATAGACCTGTGGTAGGCGTGCCTGTTATTTCTGTTAAAATAGGAGATCATTGTTATCATGGCTTATGTGATATGGGTGCTAGTGTTAGTGCAATACCTTATGACCTATATAAAGAAATTATGCATGATATTGCACGCACCGAGATAGAAGATATTGATGCTTAAACTTGCCAATAGAGATACTATTTCACCAATGGGAATTGTTAGAGATGTTGAAGTCTTGTGTGCAAAAACTAAATATCCTGCTGATTTTCTTGTTCTTGGTTCCCCACAAGATAACTTTTGTCCCATTATATTTGGTAGACCCTTCTTGAACACCGTCAATGCTAGAATAGACTGCGAAAAGAATGTTGTTACTATTGGTTTGGGTGATATGTCTCATGAGTTTAATTTCTCTAAATTTAGTAGACAACACCGTGAAGAAGAATTGCCTAGTAAGGATGAAATTATTGGTCTTGCTTCTATTGCCGTACCTCCTAGTGATTCTTTAGAACAATATTTGCTAGACCATGAAAATGATATGTTTATGAATGAAAGATGGGAAATAGATGAGGTATTCTTTAAACAGGAACCTATTCTGAAACACAATTTGCCTATTGAAATCCTAGGGGATCCCCCTCCACTCAAGGGTGATCCCATGTTTGAGCTTAGACCGTTGCCTGATACTCTTAAATATGCTTATCTTGATGAAAAGAAGATATATCCTGTTATTATCAGTGCTAACCTTTCAGAGCATGAAGAAGAGAGATTATTGAAAACTCTGAAGAAGCACCGTGCTGCTATTGGATATACTCTTGATGATCTTAAGGGCATTAGTCTCACTCTATGTCAACATAAAATAAATTTGGAGAAAGATGCCAAACCAGTTATTGATCATCAACGAAGGCTGAATCCTAAAGTGAAAGAAGTGGTAAGGAAGGAAATACTATAGCTCCTTGAGGCAGGTATAATTTATCCCGTTGCTGAAAGTCAGTGGGTAAGTCCTGTCCATTGTGTCCCTAAGAAGGGAGGTATCACTATTGTCCCTAATGATAAAGATGAATTGATTCCGCAAAGAATTATTACAGGTTATAGGATGGTAATTGATTTCCGCAAATTAAATAAGGCTACTAAAAAGGATCATTACCCCTTACATTTTATTGATCAAATGCTAGAAAGATTATCCAAACATACACATTTTTTCTTTCTAGATGGTTATTCTGGTTTCTCTCGAATACCTGTGTTAGCCAATGATCAATCAAAGACTACTTTTACATGCCCTTTTGGTACTTTTGCTTATAGACGTATGCCTTTTGGTTTATGTAATGCACCTGCTACCTTTCAAAGATGCATGATGGCTATATTCTCTGACTTTTGTGAAAAGATTTGTGAGGTTTTCATAGACGGTTTCTTTGTCTACGGATCCTCTTTTGATGATTGCTTGAGAAACCTTGATCGAGTTTTGCAGAGATGTGAAGAAACTAATCTTGTCTTGAATTGGGAAAAGTGCCACTTTATGGTTAATGAAGGCATTGTCTTAGGGCATAAAGTTTCTGAAAGAGGTATTGAGGTGGATAAAGCCAAGGTTGATGCTATTGA
>NW_021239278.1:0-2825 GCF_002162155.2 Triticum dicoccoides | reverse complement strand
TGGGTCGTCGGCGGCGGTGGAGTGGGGGAGGGTGCGGGGGGTCGACGTTGGCGGCCGGTGGAGCGGGGGAGATGGTGCGGGGGTGCTCGGCGGCGAGGGGGGCGAATCTGGTGAGGTGGGATAGCGATCGAGATGAGGTGAGGAGGAGGAGGCAGCCGACAAGCTTAGAGAAGGAGGTGGGGGGATGAAGTGTGGAAAGTGAGTGTGTAGGTGTGGCTGTCCAAAATTATCTAGCTGGTCCCAGGTTACTAATGGCGCACTACAGAGACATGCGCCATTAGTAACCCAACATACTAATGGCGCACCACACAGACATGCGCCATTAGTAGTTTTGCAAAAAAGTAAAAAAAATTCTATACTAATGACACATCGTGGCACAGTGCGGCATTACTAGTTTAAACTAGTAATGGCGCACTATGCAACGGTGCGCCATTAATAGTTTTGCAAAAAAGTAAAAAAAATACAATGGTGGTGCACTCTATGGCTGGTGCGCCATTAGTAGTTCTAACTACTAATGACGCACTCTGCCCGGATGCGCCATTAGTATGTAAAAATGAAAAAAAACATTTTGTTACTAGTGGCGCACCGTGTGCCTGGTGCGCCATTAGTGTCTTCCACACTAATGGTGCACCAACAGATGGTGTGCCGTTAGTATATAGTAATGGTGCACCACATGTCTGGTGCGTCATTAGTGTCAATTTCATCTATAGCCCTTTTCCTAGTAGTGAAGTAGAGACCCAACCGACCTACGAGGTGATCATAAGACACCTGGGCGGGCCTGGGGCCTGGGGCGCGCCCTGGTGGGTTGTGGGAACTTTGGGCCCCCGTTTGCGTTGATTCCACCTCCCAAAAATCACATATATTCCAAAATAATTCTCTGTAAAATTTTATTCCGTTTGGACTTCGTTTGATATGGATTTTCTGCGAAACAAAAACATGCAACAACCAGGAACTGGCACTGGGCACTGGATCAATATGTTAGTTCAAATAAATCATATAAAATGTTGTCTGAGGGAGTCCTGAATTAGGGGGTATTCGGACAGCCGCATTATATCCTTTGGCCGGACTGTTGGACTATGAAGATACGAGATTGAAGACTTCGTTCCGTGTCCGGATGGGACTCTACTTGGCGTGGAAGGCAAGTTAGGCAATACGGATATGCATATCTCCTCCTTTGTAAGCGACCTTGTGTAACCCTAGCCTCCTCCGGTGTCTATATAAACCGGAGGACTTTAGTCCGTAGGACAACAGACAATCATACCATAGGCTAGCTTCTAGGGTTTAGCCTCTCTGATCTCGTGGTAGATCAACTCTTGTACTACTCATATTATCAAGAATAATCAAGCAGGACGTAGGGCTTTACCTCCATCAAGAGGGCCCGAACCTGGGTAAAACATCGTGTCCCCTGCCTCCTGTTACCATCCGCCTTAGACACACAGTTCGGGACCCCCTACCCAAGATCTGCCAGTCTTGACACCGACATTGTCAAAAGTGTATAAAAGTTGCATAATATTGGCATGAAACAATCAAAAATTATAGATACGATGGAGACGTATCAGCATCCCCAAGCTTAATTCCTGCTTGTCCTCGAGTAGGTAAATGATAAAAAAGATATTTTTTGATGTGAAATGCTACCTAGCATAAACTTGATCATATATCTAATCATGGCATAAATATTAAGACATAAGTGATTCAAGGCAATAGTCTATAATTTGACATAAATACATCAATACTCAGGCATCCCAACAAACAATCATGTCTTTCAAAATATCAACGCTAAAGAAAGCTATCTCTACAAAATCATATAGTCTTGTCATGCTTTGTCTTCTTAACACACAGTATTTATCATGCACCAACCCCGATGACAAGCCGATCAATTGGTTCATACTTTTTAACACGCTTCAGCTTTTTCAACCCTCACGGAATACACAAGCGCAAGCCATGGATATAGCATTACGGGTGGAATAGAGTATGATGATAGGGGTAAATATAGAGAAGACAAAAAAGTAAGAAAGTCTCACATCGACGCGGCTAACCAACGGGCTATGGAGATGCCCATCAATTGATATCAATGTAAGGAGTAGGGATTGCCATGCAACAAATGCACTAAGAGCTATAAGTGTATGAAAACTCAATATGAAACTAAGTGGGTGTGCATCTAATCCTATATTGAAAAATTCCCACTAGTATATGAAAGTGACAACATAGGAGACTCTCCATATGAAAAACATGGTGCTACTTTGAAGCACAAGTGTGGAACTAGCATGCCCCTTCTCTCTTTATTTATTTATTTTTCTTTTTTTTATTTTTATATTTTTTCTCTCATTGTCTAGAGTCTCATCCCGACTTGTGGGGGAATCATAGTCTCCATCATCCTTTCCTCACTAGGGCAATGCTCTAAAAATGAAAATTGATAATCATGACACTTCTATTTACTTACAACTCAATATTACAACTCGATACCTATAACAAAATATGACTCTATATGAATGCCTCTGGTAGTGTACCAGGATGTGCAATGATCTAACATAGCATGTATGAAGAATGATGAACGGTGGCTGAGCCACAAACACTATGTCAGCTATATGATCATACAAAGCAATATGACAATGAATGCTCAAGTCATCAAACGGAAACGGTGGAAGTTGCATGGCAATATATCTCGGAATGGCTATGGAAGGGCCATAATAGGTAGGTATGGTGGTTGTTTTGGGGAAGATATAATAAGGCTTATGTGTGATAGAGTGTATTATATCATGGGATTTGGATGAACCGGCGAAGTGCACCGACTCTCAAGGTGAGAAAGGCAATGCACGGTACCGTAG
>NW_021239277.1:0-407 GCF_002162155.2 Triticum dicoccoides | reverse complement strand
AGAGCACCCAAACACGAGCAATTAGTAAGGGAACTGCAATGCCCAAAGCACTAGGACCATCACTTCGAATCTCAACTCAACACTTAAAGGAGAAGAAGAATTGTTCTCATGTCAGGTTCTGTAGCTATGGTTCATACTCCTTTGCTCTTGCATCACTGTATTTACTCATACCAACTATTTTCAAATTTGAAGGATGGAATTGAAACTCCAATGGCGCAACAGGTATGTTTTAAACCTGTTTCTTTAACTAGTTTGCTATTGTAACTTGCTCTATGTTGATTTCAGTTTCAATTGAATAAACAATTATGTTCTCATGTCATGCACATTACAAGTGTTGTTATTGCTCTATAGTTTCCCACACTTATATTCTGTCTATTCTGGTTTGTCTTGAACAAATATTATTTGAG
>NW_021239276.1:0-1933 GCF_002162155.2 Triticum dicoccoides | reverse complement strand
CGTGGTGGCACAGGCTGGTGGGCGGATGAGTGGGTGGTGCACTACGAAGTGCTTGGGTTGGTGGTGGTCGTTGTGGATCGGGAGAAATCCCTGGCACCTTGACACCTGCGGGTGCCGCCGGACCTTCCTGAAGGGCGTCGGGTATATCCCTTCCCCACTGCCTTCCGTGTACCGGGGGAAACCATAGGACTTGTTCGGGGAACAGGGACGTCGCCGTCGCATTCCTTCTTGAAGGTGTTGCTTGGTGCGCGACACTTCGGAATACCAGGGGCGCGGTGGTACTTCTCCGGTGGGTGCAACGGTTGCCGGTCTTCTTCTCTTCGTCGATCTGCCGGTGTCGGCATTTGTTTCTCTTTTCTTTCTTTTGTTTTTTCCTTTTATGCTTGTTTGTGCTGCGGCCCTAGCGAGTTAATTGTATCGGATGGTTGCTTTATAATATAAAGCGGGAGAAACTCGTTATCGTCATAGTGAACCGGAGTTTTACCCTTGTATAAACAAGGAGACATATAGTACTCCCTCCCTTTCATTTTACTTTGACTATAAGATTTATCCTAAAACAAACTTTGAAAAAAAATTGACCAAGTATATATGAAAAAATATTAACAATCACAATACCAATCAACATCATGGAACTAATTTACATATTGTATATATGTACTATTGTAAATGTTTATCTCTTTTAATATAAGTTTGGTCAAACTTAACAAAGTTTAACTTGTGACAAAACTTATATGCGAATCAATTACAACGGTGGTGCTTGAACTTGGTGTAACTGGTCACTTTGGTGTTAGAACTTGTGGCATACATTGAACTAGTGCAATAACTTGGCTCGGGTGTGCAAATACGGTCCTAATCGCGTTTGGATACGAAATCAACGTTGACTTGGAGGGCTAACATGGCATGGGGCCTGCTGTCAGCGACGTGAAGCGCGTGGCCTGTTTTTTTTCTAAAAAAAACCTTGAAAATTAAAATTTTATTTCTCACAAAAAAGACCTTGGACGTACGTGCTCACAACCACCGCACCATTTTACTCTTGCGTGTTCAACAAGGATAACAAATATTAATGTAGCATAAGGATATTCGGAAATGATAAAATGCAGTATAGTGATGATGCATGTGGGGCTTAAATTGGGTGCAGATAATGCGGCCCATTTTGCACGCGCTAGTTCCTTTTGAAATATTTGTAAAACGTAAGTAATAAAAATAAAGTTCAAAATATTTGTGTGTTATAAATATTATACATACAAACGATGATTAGTACTACATAAAAACATTTAAATACACACACATGTATTTATAATTGTTTTTAGTAAATGCGGGCACTTAAAATGCTTAATGAATATAAAAAAGAATACACTTGCAGCTTATATTTAAATTATTCAAATTGATGAATATAAACATTTACTAAATATTCACTTGTGACTTATATTGAAAATATATAATTTATATATTAGCACGACGGAGTATTCATATGAACACTTTAAATCTTAAATTATGAGTATTTTTAATTGTACAAGCATCGAATTATACAAATGTGTGTATAATTATTGAAATATTTGTAGAACTAAAATAATATTTATGAAGTGAAAATTTAAAATATATTTGCATTTTTTAAATTATACAAACATTTTAATAATTCAAAAATATTATTTACATATATATGTATATTTTTAAAATAATACATGAACAGTTTAGAAAAGTAATTTATTTTGTTTGCGCGTATGTGATAATATATATTGATACCTAACGAATATTTAAAGGTTAGTTTTATTACTAAGATTAGAACTTACATTAGCTACAAAATTCTATTTTTTTAGAGGATCTACGAATTTCTAAATAAAACTAACAGGAGCAAATGGGGCGCACTGATGGCAGCCCATTTCAGCCCCACAAGCTCCTCTATCCACTTCAAGATGTAAGACGTGAATGGTGT
>NW_021239275.1:0-1449 GCF_002162155.2 Triticum dicoccoides | reverse complement strand
GCGAGAGCGTGCTGACGAGGATGAGGCAAGAGAAGAACAAGCTTCAAGACGCCAATACCCAGCTGGGCGAGGAACTGAAAGATGTTCGTATTCAGCTGTCTTCTGCCGTGAAGGAGAATCGGCGACTTCGACGCGGCATTTTCAGTAAGTGCTTGAACGAATCTTCAAAAAAATAATTCGGCGAGGAAGTCGATTGACAGAGCTATGTCTGTAGGTCTACTGACGGGTCGTCCTGCGGAGGAAATGCCCGGTTCAACGGGAGACCTTCTTGCCGAGCTGTTGCAACTACATGAACGAGTTCGGCAGGCAATGCAAAGCGTCATCCAGGCTATGTGGCCATCCCTCTCCGTTCCCGAAGGCCTTGAGGAGCTTACAAAGAAGCTGGAGGGAGTGTGACAGCGCTTCCGGTTGTGGAAGATATCGGCTTGCCGTCAAGGTGCCAGGGAGGCCTGGGCCATGGTGAAGACTCAGTACATGAAGGCTGACCCAAACCACATGGCCGAGGTCGGCCCTATAGGTGCGGACGAAAAGGAGATCCCGGTCAGCTTAGCATATGGCCAGGTGGAGCTGGCTGCAAAGTATTCCCAACAGGACTGTAAATTAGACCGCCTGTTGGATGGTATTGAAGAAGAATATGCCGAGTCGGATTGACTCTATAATTTAAAATGACATAAAAATGCCTTCTAGCCGGATTGTAGATCGTTTATCATTGCGGACCTTTTCGCTTCAACCTCTGGACCCTATAGTCTGGAGTGTGTCCGAATGCCCTCTCGGTTATGTAAGAACCGAGGCATGCATGGAAACAAGGCGTAGGGGTCATAAGTGCTTTAGCAGACAAGTGCCCAACTAGTTATGTTATATTACATGGTTAGTAAGAAACATCTTCCAGGGAGAATAGTTCCGTTAGGGGTTCCTTTCCCTGGGAGGCATGCCCTAAAGTGCATGTCCGAACTGTCAAAAAGAGCAGAAAAGCATCTGGGGGCAAATGAATAAATACGAAAGATCATCTTTTAGTTCACCGACCGAATATTCCCTTAAGAACGCTAGCTTTCGGCTTCACCCAGTCTGAGGTACACATCCGGCTGACCCGGCAGTAACAATCGCAGAGGTGCTCCCTTTACCACCTAGCCGAACGAACGGGAACGTAGGGGTAAGCACAGGAGCCAGGCAAGCCAGCTTGGCCAAAACTTAAGTCATATCGATGCATATAATGGTGTATAAAAGGTTCATGCAGAAGCGTCACACATGTTTTGGGCATGAGGCCCATTTTATATAAACTTCTTGGTAAAGAAGCCCCCATGTATTATGAGTGCGGGTAGCACGTCAGGTATGTGCGAACAATGCACAGGCAAGCCCCTAAGGGCTTGGGAGAAAAAAAAAAGAAAAGGGTAGGAAGAAGGAACAAAATCCCGGACTGCCATTAAAAAATAAATAAAATAAAGGGACAGA
>NW_021239274.1:0-875 GCF_002162155.2 Triticum dicoccoides | reverse complement strand
CTTGCTGAGTACCTTTGTACTCATGTTGCTATAATTTACATTTTTACAGAAGACGCTGCAACCCCTTCTGATGGGTTCTATGTAGACGTTGACATCAACGAGTAGGCTAAAGACCCAGGTGGTGACCCTGAGCTTGTGAAGGACCTTGTAGTATAGCTAGGCTTCCCAAGCCTCTTTTATTTTACTAGTTGTCTGTACTCAGACAAGTTACTTCCGCTGCTGGTTTGTATGACTGTATGACTTGTATGTTGGGTCGTGAGACCCGTACCTTGGTGTATGTTATGTATGACTCTCTGAGCCTTAAATAAAGTACTTGTGTCGTAGAGTCATGTTGTGATGCTTCGTTGTATTTGCACATATCGAGCATATTGTGTGTATGATTGAAATGCTTGGTATGTGTGGGATCTGACTATCTAGTTGTTTATCTTTAGTAGCCTCTCTTACCGGGAAATGTCTCCTAGTATTACCGCTGAGCCATGGTAGCTTGCTACTGCTCTGGAACACCTAGGCTGACCGGCATGTGTCCTTCTTCATTCCTGTGTCTGTCCCTTCGGGGAAATGTCACGCTTGAGTACCGGAGTCCTGTTAGCCCGCTACAGCCCGGTTTACCGGAGTCCTGCTAGCCCAGTGCTACAGCCCGGACCCACTTGCTGATGACCGACACGTTCGAAGCTGGGTCATGGATGCCTGTCCCTGTAAGTCTGTGCCACTTTGGGTTTACGACTAGTCATGTCAGCCCGGGCTCTTTATCATATGGATGCTAGCGACGCTATCATATACGTGAGCCAAAAGGCGCAAACGGTCCCGGGCAAAGGTAAGGCGACACCCGTGAGGATACCGTGCGTGAGGCCGCAAAGTGATATGAGGTGTTACCG
>NW_021239273.1:0-1175 GCF_002162155.2 Triticum dicoccoides | reverse complement strand
TGATTCAGTAATGTGCGTGATATGAGATAGTACACTCATGCAGCTCAGTATGCAAAACTACCATGCAGTTTTCCTTACAAAAATCAACATTGGCGCCTTTAACATTTTGCTACAACTAATTTTAGATCAGATAAAGGTTAGATTCACGCGATTAACAAAATACATGCTAATGTAAAAATATAGTGATATACAACAGATACTTACATCAGCATTGGAGCACAAAGAATTCCCGCAAGATATTTTCCTCGAATACGATCCCAATGGAGGAAGTCTTCTATCGTTTAACCTTATTTTCTAAAAGAGAGATGGGTAAGAAACATGTAGAAAATATGACCAGAATGCTATAAAATTTCATGATGCAAGGATACGCACACGCTTCTTAGAATGGAGTTGACATTCTTTTGCTGGACTGGAGCGGACTAGTTCTTTGGCCACTGGAATCTGCTTATTATCAGTGGGAGTTGGGTTTCTCTATGCTGGAGCAGTATCTATGAAAAATGAAGTTGGTTTATTATCTCCTGGCGTTTGGATCTTTTACAAAGACCTGGTTTGTAACCGTTCAAATTCTAACATAGCCATCTTCCCCTTGCATGCCTTACATAGAAGAATGGTGATTCAGTTATAAAACATGCTACAACAGAGATGGAATAGGTACTGAAGAATAGAAAGGCATGACATATTAACATGTATTCCCTCCATCCGAAAATAAATGGATGGGTCTAGGCGTATTTCAGTTCTCGATACATCCAGTTTTATCCATTTCCGCGACATGTAATCTAGACGGAGGGAGTATGATGTAAGAGCCAGGGATACGTGATAACCCACAAGTGTAGGGAATCGCAACAGCTTTCGAGGGTAAAGTATTCAACCCAAATTTATAGATTCGACACAAGGGGAGCCAAAGAATATTCTTGAGTATTAGCAGTTGAGTTGTCAATTCAACCACACCTGGATAACTTAGTATCTGCAGCAAAGTATTTAGTAGCAAAGTAATATGATAATAAAGGTAATGGTAGCAAAAGTAATATTTTTGGGTTTTGTAGTGATTGTAACAATAGCAACGGAAAAGTAAATAAGCGAAGAACAATATGTGAAAAGCTCGTAGGCAATGGATCAGTGATGGATAATTATGCCGGATGCGATTCCTCATGTAATAGCTATAACATAGGGTGACA
>NW_021239272.1:0-1662 GCF_002162155.2 Triticum dicoccoides | reverse complement strand
TCCCCACTGTCCTAGCACCCACGGCGACGACACGAGGCCTCGCGCCCCCGCACCGCGGCATCCTCATCGTCTCTGCTCTGGCTTCGGGCCTCCTCCCCTCTCCAGATGGAGCGCTGCCGGACCTCTGCCAGGCCGCCGCAGCCGCAGCCCGCTCCCGCCCCGGCCCCAACCCCAGGTGCGGCGCCGATCCAGCCGCCAACTCACTAGCCTGCTCACGCACGCGCCGCGCCGCCCTCTCTAGCTAGATGAAGCACACATTTGTCTCAGCTCATGTCTCTAGCCTGATATCTTCTGCTTTGCAAAGAAAAATGAGAGGATATTACAGAGGCGACAGAACATTTACATGTGCATGGGTCGAATCACCTAACAGAGACAGAGACATATGACCTTGACATGGTTACTGATATGATAATTGGTCCTGGCATATGACCTTGACCTTGACATTGTGCATTAGCTCTAAATTTCTATCTTTCACGGTGAGACAAGGGACCGGTTTGCATCCACACTAGCTTGGAATATATTTTTGCTGTTGATGAGCTGAACAATGACAGACACACTTGATTGCACATTTTGTTCTTGGAAAATGAAGTATTGATTGCACATTTTGGCGTTGAGAACTTGGGATGGATGTTCAATAGTTTGTTAGTAGCTTGTCGGAAGTGATTCATCTAGGTGAAGATCTCTCTATTTTACTTGAAGCAGTAAGATCTATTAGATTTCACAATCCAGTGCAACAACTGTAAACTGAGCCTAAGGCCACCTAACAAAAATTTGGTTATCTTCATTTGCGCTAACCAGTTTTTTTGGCTACTGTTCTATAGTAGGAGTAGATTACAGTTTGTCTGAGCACAGCACGGTTCAGGAACAGAGATAGAAAAATGTTCGACTTTCTTTTGATTGGAGATCTTTTTTTCTTTCTGTTTTTAGACACAACGTAGATGCATGCTTTATCATTTTGGATTTTCTTAGCCTCCCATTTGATATGTTCTACAATTTGTTTTATTTTTAGGTGTTTTTTTTCTGTTTCTGGAGACGCTGTCATTTGCAAACAATACTAAAATCCATGAGCTGAGACAAATGTGTGCTTCATCTGTTAAGGGTTGAAGGCCAAATTCCACCCCCGCCGCCGCTGATGCTGATGCTAAGCTACTGCCGCTGCATTTTTCTGCTAATTGTTGTCGCTTGTAGTAGTTGCGTTTGTGTTGCTGCCGCATACAGGCCGGCCCTTAGGTTAGTTAGCTATAGTTTAGGATAATTGGCTTAGGTGGTTAGGCTAATTAGTGGTTATTAGATTTAGTGTTAATGACATGTGGACCAATGTGCCGATCACTGCTTTATGGTCAATTTGCATATAAACATATCCACTCAGGCCCCAGAAGCATTACATGGCCATTGATGCAGTAGCACTAGCTTGCACTGTAGTAGCTTGACTTAATGATTTGGAGTACCATAGTGATGCTTGCTTAAAACTGAAGTAGCAGCAATTGGTAGCGATAGCTAGCTTGACTGGATTATGTGCTTAATTCACTGAATTTGGTTGGTGAAGATGAATTAGCAGCTCCCCCATGTAGCTAGAATTGGCATGATTTCTATGGAGAATGACCAATTAAGCTTCTTACCCCTAAAAAAAATCAGCTTCTTTAAAACTGACAGCAGGTTCCT
>NW_021239271.1:0-3795 GCF_002162155.2 Triticum dicoccoides | reverse complement strand
GGGTATGATAGAGAAACTGCTAGCTAATCCCTTTGCAGGAGATGGAACATTGCATCCCGATTTACAGCTTATCTTTGTGGATGAAGTTTGTGGATTATTTAAGCTTGTAGGTATTCCCGATGATGTTGTTAAGAGGAAGGTCTTCCCTTTATCTTTGAAGGGAGATGCATTGACATGGTATAGGCTATGTGATGATACGGGATCTTGGAACTATAAACGATTGAAGTTGGAATTTCACCAGAAGTTCTATCCTATGCATCTTGTTCATCGTGATCATAATTACATATATAATTTCTGGCCTCGCGAAGGAGAAAGCATTGCTCAAGCTTGGGTGAGGCTTAAGTCAATGTTATATTCATGCCCCAATCATGAGCTCTCAAGAGAAATGATTATTCAAAAAAATTATGCTCTGCTTTCTCTCAATGATCGCACCATGCTTGATACTTCCTGTGCTGGTTCTTATATGCTGAAGACTACTAAATTCAAGTGGGATTTATTGGAAAGAATTAAACGCAACTCTGAAGATTGGGGTTCCGACGATGGTAAGGAGTCAGGTATGACACCTAAGTTTGATTGTGTTAAATGTTTTATGGATACCGATGCTTTTCGTGGATTTAGCACTGAATATGGATTTGACTCTGAGATAGTAGCTTCTTTTTGTGAATCTTTTGCTGCTCACGTTGATCTCCCTAAGGAGAAGTGGTTTAAATATAATCCTCTCATTGAAGTAAAAGTAGTTGCACCTGTTACAGTTGAAGAAAAGACTATCACTTATGATGATCCTATTGTTCCTACTACTTATGTTGAGAAACCACCTTTTCCTGTTAGAATAAAGGATCATGCTAAAGCTTCAACTGTGGCTCGTAAGAGTAATACTAGAACATATACACCTCCTGAGCAAATTAATGTTGAACCTAGTATTGCTATGGTTAAAGATCTCATGGATGATAATATAGATGGGCATGTTATTTACTTCTGTGGTGAAACTGCTAATATTGCTAGACCCGATGCGAAAATAGGAGATGATTGTTATCATGGCTTATGTGATGTGGGTGCTAGTGCTAGTGCACCCGCTGAGTTAGAAGATATTGATGTA
This sequence comes from Triticum dicoccoides, assembly GCF_002162155.2. Lineage (NCBI taxonomy): Eukaryota > Viridiplantae > Streptophyta > Magnoliopsida > Poales > Poaceae > Triticum > Triticum dicoccoides. Next base: position 2,699 of record NW_021239271.1, on the reverse strand, counting down.
ACAATTAAGCTTGCCAATAGAGATACTATTAAGCCATTTGGGATTGTTAGAGATGTCGAAGTCTTGTGTGGGAAAGTTAAATATCCTGCTGATTTTCTTGTTCTAGGTTCCCCACAAAATAGCGTGTGTCCCACTATTTTTGGTATACCCTTCTTGAATACTGTCAATGCTATGATTGATTGTGAAAAGGATGTTGTTACAATTGGCTTGGGGATATGAAACATGAGTTTAATTTTGCTAAATTCCGTAGACAACCCCATGATAAAGAATTGCCTAGTAAATATGAGATTACTGGTCTTGCTTCTATTGCCGTACCTCCTACTGATCCATTAGAACAATATTTGCTAGACCATGAAAATGATATGTTTATGAATGAAAGAAGGGAAATAGACGAAGTATTCCTTCAACAGGGTCCTATTCTGAAACACAACTTGCCTGTTGAAGTCCTAGGGGATCCTCCTCCACCCAAGGGTGATCCCGTGTTTGAGCTCAAACCATTACCTGATAATCTTAAATATGCTTATCTTGATGAAAAGAAGATATATCTTGTTATTATTAGCGCTAACCTTTCAGAGCAGGAAGAGGAAAGATTGTTGAAAACTCTGAAGAAGCACCGTGCTGCTATTGGATATACTCTGGATGATCTTAAGGGCATTAGTCCCACCCTATGCCAACACAAAATAAAATTGGAAAAAGATGCCAAACCAGTTAGAGATCCTCAACGACGGTTAAATCCTAAGTTGAAAGAAGTGGCAAGAAAGGAGATATTAAAGCTCCTTGAGGTAGGTATAATTTATCCCGTTGCTGATAGTGATTGGGTAAGTCATGTCCATTGCGAGGTATTACTGTTATTCCTAATGATAAAGATGAATTGATCCCGCAAAGAATTATTACAGGTTATAGGATGGTAATTGATTTCTATAAATTAAATAAAGCTACTAAGAAAGATCATTACCCTTTACCTTTTATTGATCAAATTCTAGAAAGACTATCCAAACATACACATTTCTGCTTTCCAGATGGTTATTCTGGTTTCTCTCAAATACCTGTGTCAGCGGAGGATCAATCAAAAACTACTTTTACTTGCCCTTTTGGTACTTTTGCTCATAGACGTATGCCTTTTGGTTTATGTAATGCACCTGCTACCTTTCAAAGATGCATGATGGCTATATTCTCTGACTTTTTTGAAAAGATTTTTGAGGTATTCATGGATGATTTCTTCGTTTATGGATCCTCTTTTGATGATTGCCTGAGCAACCTTGATCGAGTTTTGCGGAGATGTGAAGATACTAGTCTCGTCTTGAATTGGGAAAAGTGCCACTTTATGGTTAATGAAGGCATTGTCTTGGGGCATAAAATTTCTGAAAGAGGTATTGAAGTTGATAAAGCTAAAGTTAATGCTATTGAAAAGATGCCATGTCCTAAGGACATAAAAGGTATAAGAAGTTTCCTTGGTCATGCCGGTTTTTATAGGAGGTTCATTAAGGACTTTTCTAGAATCTCTAGGCCTCTGATTAATTTATTGCAAAAATATATTCCTTTTGTCTTTGATGATGATTGTGTAGAAGCATTTCAAATACTTAAGAAAGCTTTGATCACCGCACCTATTGTTCAGCCACCTGATTGGAATTTACCTTTGAAATTAAGTGTGATGCTAGTGATTATGCTGTAGGAGCTGTTCTAGGGCAAAGAGTTGATAAGAAATTAAATGTTATCCAGTATGCTAGTAAAACTCTTGATACTACCCAGAGAAATTATGCTACTACTGAAGAAGAATTGTTAGCAGTTGTGTTTGCATGTGATAAGTTCAGACCTTATATTGTTGATTCTAAAATTACTATTCACGCTGATCATGGTGCTATTAAATATCTTATGGAAAAGAAAGATGCTAAACCTAGACTTATTAGATGGGTTCTCTTGCTCCAAGAATTTGATTTGCATATTATTGATAGAAAGGGAGCTGAGAACCCCGTTGCAGACAACTTGTCTAGGTTAGAGAATGTTCTTGATGACACACTACCTATTGATGATAGCTTTCCTGATGAACAATCAGCGGTGATTAATGCTTCTCGTACTGCTCCATGATATGTTGATTATGCTAATTACATTTTTGCTAAATATATACCACCTAGTTTCACATACCAGCAAAAGAAAAAGTTCTTTCATGATTTAAGACATTACCTCTGGGATGACCCACACCTTTATAAAGAAGGAGTAGATGGTGTTATTAGATGTTGTGTACCTGAGCATGAACAGGAACAGATCCTACGCAAGTGTCACTCAGAACCATATGGAGGACACCACCATGGAGATAGAACTGCACATAAGGTATTGCAATCCCGTTTTTGTTGGCCTACTCTCTTCAAAGATGCCCGTAAGTTTGTCTTGTCTTGTGATGAATGTCAAAGAATTGGTAATATTAGTAGACGTCAAAAAATGCCTATGAATTATTCTCTTGTTATTGAACCATTTGATGTTTGGGGCTTTGATTATATGGGACCTTTTCCTGCCTCTAATGGATATACACATATTTTAGTTACTATTGATTACGTTACTAAGTGGGTAGAAGCTATTCCAACTAGTAGTGCTGATCATAACACCTCTATTAAGATGCTTAAAGAAGTTATTTTTCCGAGGTTTGGAGTCCCTAGATATCTCATGACTGATGGTGGTTCACATTTTATTCATGGTGCTTTCCA
>NW_021239270.1:0-1076 GCF_002162155.2 Triticum dicoccoides | reverse complement strand
TATTTGATACTAGTTCAGTTGCTAAGATTAGTAACTCGAAACGGGAGTTGCAGAATAAACAGAGACTAGTTAAGGGTGAAGTGACGATGTGTGTTAGAAGTGGTTCCAAGATTTATATGATCATCATCACACACTCCCTATACTTTCGGGATTAGTGTTGAACCTAAATAAGTGTTATTTGGTGTTTGCGTTGAGCATGAATATGATTTGATTATGTTTATTGTAATACGATTATTCATTTAAGTAAGAGAATAAATTGTTGTTCTGTTTACATGAATAGAACCTTATATGGTTACACACCCAATGAAAATAGTTTGTTGGATCTCGATCGTAGTGATACACATAATCATAATATTGAAACCAAAAGATGCAAAGTTAATAATGATAAGTGCAACTTGTTTGTAGCACTGCCGTTTAGGTCATATTGGTGTAAAGCGCATGAAGAAACTCCATACTGATGGAATTTTGGAATCACTTGATTATGAATCACTTGATGCTTGCGAACTGTGCCTTTTGGGCAAGATGACTAAAACTCCGTTCTCCGGAACAATGGAACGAGCTACTGACTTATTGGAAATAATACATACCGATGTATGCGATCCAATGAGTGCTGATGCTCGTGGCAAGCATCGTTGTTTTCTGACCTTCACAAGATGATTTGAGCACATATGGGTATATCTACTTGATGAAACATAAGTCTGAAATAGTTGAAAGGTTCAAAGAATTTCAGAGTGAAGTGGAAAAATCATCGTAACAAGAAAATAAAGTTTCTGCGATCTGATCGCGGAGACAAATATTTGAGTTACGAGTTTGGTCTTCAATTAAAACAATGTGGAATAGTTTCACAGCTCATGCCACCTGGAACACCACATCGTTATGGTGTGTCCGAACGTCGTAACCGCACTTTATTTGATATGGTGCGATCTATGATATCTCTTTACCACTATCGTTTTGGGGTTATGCATTAGAGACAGCTGCATTCACGTTTTAAAATAGGGCACCATCTAAATCCGTTGAGACGACACTGTATGAACTATGGTTTAGCAGTAAACCTAAGCTGTTGTTTCTTAAAGTTT
>NW_021239269.1:0-424 GCF_002162155.2 Triticum dicoccoides | reverse complement strand
TTTTCCTCTCCCCCACTTCAAAAAAATTTGTCGTTTTATTCGCCCTCTTTTTCGTTCGCCGTTTTCTCGTCGGATCTGTTTTTGAGTGCAATCTTGTTGCGTAGTCACAATGACTCAAGAGAACACCAAGTTGTGTGATTTCTCCAATACCAACAACAATGGTTTTATTAGCACTCCAATTGCTCCTCCCGCCACTAGTGCGGAGTCTTGTGATATTAATACCCCTTTGTTGAATCTCGTTATGAAAGACCAATTTCCGGTACTCCTAATGAGGATGACGCGTCCCATCTTAACAAATTCGTGGAATTATGCAATATGCAAAAGAAAAAAGATGTGAACAATGATATTGTGAAGTTGAAATTATTCCCGTTTTCTTTGCGAGATCGTGCAAAAATTTGGTTTCTTCTTTGCCTCGCAATAGTAT
>NW_021239268.1:0-1075 GCF_002162155.2 Triticum dicoccoides | reverse complement strand
TTGCCTATGTGTCATGTCCATGTGGCAGTTTTTGCCCTAGGTTGTGAAGCAACCTATATTTCTATCATTCCCAAAATTCCCAAAAAAATCTCATAAATTCTTTGGGGCATATCTTCATCAAATATGTAAAAATCCTTCCTTGCCTAGTTCAAAACTAATTCAACAATATTCATTTTCCTATTATGTTCACAACAACACTTTATGAAGGAAGTGCTATTTATATATTCTTGATTGCCCTATGAATTTTTGGGCACTCTTTCCTATCCAAATCATTACTGCATGACAAAATTTAGCTCCATTTGCCTAGCAAATCTTCCTCGGCAAATTTCCAAAGTTTTTGTCCACCTAGAAGCATTGTGAAGTACCTTTTTTATATCTCTAAATGACATGAAATTTATACAGTTTCTTCATATGCCCAAATTATCACCCTCCTCCAAATTGCAGCTCAGTCAAATCATCTATGTGAGCCCAGGTTCAATTTATATTTTATGGCCAAATTGGCACATTGCAAAGTAAGTGTTATATAGACCCCTCCTATTACCCTCAAACTTTTCGGGCACTCTTCCATACCCAAATCATTGCCACATGATAATATTCAGCTCAATTTTCCTAGTAAATCTTTCTCGGGAAATTTCCAAAGTTTCTACCTCGAGAGAAGCTTTGTGAAGTAAGTACTAGCTAGGCTTACCCAAATGATCTGAAAATTGACCAGCGCATGACCATACCTAAGTAACTTACCTACACCAATTTTGAGCTCATTTCATTCATCCAATCTCTCTCACTAGTTTTCCCAAGTTTCTGTCCATAGAAGAGCATAGTGAAGGAAGTACTACTTTGGCATGTCCAAATGGTATCAATTTTCTACAATGCTTTCCTATGCCCAAATAACCATCCTCCACAAAATTTCAGCTCAATCCATTCATTATTTTGAGCCCAGCTTCAACATTCATATTTTTGTCTAGCGTGGTACTTTGCAAAGCAAGTACCACCTAGGATCCTCCTTTTGAGCTCAAAATTTGTGAAGACATTCTCCTTAGTAGATGATCATCCTTAGCCAAAAGTCACGCCCATTGGC
>NW_021239267.1:0-395 GCF_002162155.2 Triticum dicoccoides | reverse complement strand
TCATCAATTTCCAACATGTTCTGACATCATTTGTAGTGTTTCAATCATTTACCTAATTGTTTAGAGAGCTAAATGACCGTGAAATTGAAAATCACTACAAAATGAACTGTGAAAATGTTGAAACTTGGCATGGTATCATCATTTCACCCGCATAGCATGTGCGAAAGAGTAGAGAGGGTCACGGCAAAAACTGAACACACTTCATGTACAAACTGGACAATCTCTTTCGGAGTATCAGGGTTTCGGACGGGAACTCATCTGTTACACGGGCACTTCAATGTTTTTTAAACTTATTTGAACTCCGGACTTCTTTTGTGTTCAGTATGCAGCATTCAAAGCGATGTCATCAATTTCCAACATGTTCTGACATCATTTGTTTTTTTAGTCATTTACCT
>NW_021239266.1:0-1060 GCF_002162155.2 Triticum dicoccoides | reverse complement strand
TCATCATCCTCCCTTTCTTGAAATGAAGTCGTCCTCGACGGAAGTTCATCTTCCTCACCCAAATAAGGCTTCAAATCTGCAATGTTAAAAGTGGGACTAACCCCAAAATCTGCAGGCAACTCAAGTTTATATGCATTATCATTTATTTTCTCTAACACCTTAAAGGGACCATCAGCACGTGGCATTAACTTTGATTTGCGCAAATCAGGAAATCTATCCTTACGCAAATGTAACCAAACAAGATCTCCAGGTGCAAACACAACATGTTTTCTACCCTTATCTCCAGCAAGTTTATATTTAGCATTCATGCGCTCAATGTTTTCCTTAGTTAACTCATGCATTTTTAAAATCAATTCAGCACGTTGTTTAGCATCAAAATTAACCTTCTCCGAAGATGGAAGAGGCAACAAATCAATAGGTGCACGAAGTAGGAAACCATACACAACTTCAAAAGGGCACATCTTAGTAGTAGAATGCAATGAACGATTATAAGCAAATTCAATATGAGGCAAGCATTCCTCCCACATTTTCTTATTATTCTTCAAAACAGCCCTAAGCATAGTAGACAACGTTCTATTGACTACTTCAGTTTGTCCATCAGCTTGGGGGTGACAAGTAGTACTAAAAAGCAGTTTAGTCCCCAACTTAGCCCATAAACATCTCCAAAAGTGGCTAAGAAATTTAGTATCATGATCTGAAACAATAGTATTTGGCACACCATGCAAGCGAATAATTTCACGAAAGAACAAATCAGCAACATTAACAGCATCATCGCTTTTATGACATGGTATAAAGTGTGCCATTTTCGAGAATCTATCCACGACAACAAATATGCTATCCCTCCCCTTCTTTGTTCGAGGTAAACCTAAAACAAAGTCCATAGATATATCCTCCCAAGGAACACTAGGTACAGGCAAAGGCATATATAAACCATGAGGATTGAGTCGTGACTTAGCTTTTTGACATGTAGTGCATCGAGCAATAAAACGCTCAACATCCCGTCTCATCTTTGGCCAAAAGAAATGTGTAGCAAGTACGTCCTCCGTCTTCTTCACGCCAA
>NW_021239265.1:0-570 GCF_002162155.2 Triticum dicoccoides | reverse complement strand
GAGGCCATAAAATCCGAGAGAGGATCCATGTATGAAAACAAAGTGTAGACTTTGGCAGAACTACCCGGTGGTCGTAAGGCTGTTGAGTACAGATGGATTTTAGAAGGAAGACGGACAATGATGGTAAGTGTCCCCATTAAGAAAGCTCGACTTGTTGTTAAGATATTTTCCGACAAGTTCAAGGAGTTGACTACGATGAGACTTTCTTACTCGTAGTGATGCTAAGAGTCTGTTAGATTTATATTAGCAGTTACTGCATTATTTATGAAATCTTGCAGATAGGATGTCAAAACATTGTTTCCTCGACGATTTTCTTGAGGAAAGGTTGTATGTGATACAACCAGAAGGTTTTGACAATCCTGAAAGACGCTAACAAATATGCAAAGCTCCAGCAATCCTTCTAAGGACTGGAGTAAGCATCTCGGAGTTGGAATGTGCGCTTTGATGAGATGATCAAAGATTTTGGGTTTATACAAAGTTTATGAGAAACTTGTATTTCCAAAGAAGTGAGTGGGAGCACTATAGAATTTCTGATGAGTATATGTTGCTAACATATTGTTGATCAGAAAT
>NW_021239264.1:0-1858 GCF_002162155.2 Triticum dicoccoides | reverse complement strand
CGGGGAGGTGAGTGCTTGAAGGTATATCTTTAGATCTTGTAATCGAATCTTTTTGTTTCTTGTTTTATCACTAGTTTAGTTTATAAAAGAAAACTACAAAAAATGGAGTTAAGTTTGTCTCATACGCTTCGCCTTTTTAATATCTTTCGTGAGTATGATGAAAAGGAAAATTGTGCACAAGTGCTAGAAGAAGAAATCTATAGAATGTTTGACACTAATGCTTTGAATGATGAGCATGATTGCAATGTTGTTAGTTTGAATTCCTTGAAAATCCATGATGCTACTGATATGCAAAGCCACAAGCTTGGGGATGCTATGTTTGATGAAGATGATATGTTTAGTCCCCCAAGCTTTGATGAGAATATTTATTATGATGAAAGCATGCCTCCTATTTATGATGATTATATTTGTCAGGACCAGATTTTCGGGATATTAATTTCCCAAAAATGGCCCTTGTGCTCAGCAGCCCCAGGATTACTCTTAGCTGATGAGGTGCAAACTTAATACAGAAATTCCAAGCAATGTACAAAATATGTAGTACCAGACCATTCTGGCCTATGGGTACAACAAATGGTTTCTAGTGGCTGATGGCAAAAGCGGTTTGTGGTTTCTCAGCGTCTATGGGACTCCATGCCCACAGGAACAGCTGACGTGGATAACTCCTATCTTCGCGAGGCTGCTATCGCCAGCGCGTGGGTTCCGGGGCTGTCAGCGCAACGCTCCTCTCCATGCAAGAAATCTGGCCAAGACAATAGCCAGGGACAAGCCAGTGAGTACTTTGAATGTAGTCGCAAACATTATGAACTCAGGTATAATTATTCAAATGATAATCATGCTCTAAAATATTCTATGATCACAACGTCAATCACAAAATAAAATCCATGCTACATGCAAACAAGTTATTCACATAACACGTGAATAATGCAATTAGGGAGTAGAAATAGAATGCCTCAGTCGGGCGTCTGAGCGACACCACAGAAAGGGCTCATAAGTGAAATAAGTAACAAAACTTGCCGCAGTCGGGCGTGTGTGCGACACCACATAAAAGGCTTATATGGTAAATAAATAACAAACGCGCCACAGTCGGGCGTCGGTGCGACACCACATAAAGGGCTTATAAAGTAAATCAATAAAAAACATGCCAGAGTCGGGCGTCTGTGCGACACCACATAAAGGGCTTATAAAGTAATTCAGTAACAAACATGCCACAGTCAGGCGTCTGTGCGAAACCACATAAAGGGCTTATAACAGAATAATCACAGTGAATATCCAGGAGGTAGAACCGTCCCAGGGATACTTAATAAATCAAATAATGAAAATAGTTAGTCCACAATAATAATAATCATAATCATCATATGTCACCGGTGATAATCAATGTTCTGACTTAGCAGTTTCTCCTCCGAAGACCGACAATTGACCCAACCCAGATTGTAGTCCTTAACCATGGACACGGCTATTCGAATAGATATAATCTCTGCAGAGGGTGTACTCTTTACCCACGAGTAACGGTTTCCGTTAGTCCATCTGGACTAATTCCACGTACGGTCTTTTAATTGAAAACACACCTAACCGCACACACCAGCCTGACTTATCGGTGTCTGGAATCACCCACGACACTCGTTAAGCAAAACACTAAGTGGAGAGGCTACAACCTCGATTAGCATGGGATCACAAATTTATAACGTGCGCAAACTAGGGGAGCTACCCCCTCGGCTACAACCGAAAACACCCATGCCCCCGGACTAGGTGGCATGCCTACCGGATGCAGCCGGTATCTTCCACCATGACCTCTTTGTACGGTGTGTGCTAGTAAGGGGTTGAAAACTTACTTGACCGTACCCTACCTACGGCAGGGACA
>NW_021239263.1:0-1265 GCF_002162155.2 Triticum dicoccoides | reverse complement strand
CAAATCAATAGGTGCACGAGGTAGGAAACCATACACAACTTCAAAAGGGCACATCTTAGTAGTAGAATGCAATGAACGATTATAAGCAAATTCAATATGAGGCAAGCATTCCTCCCACATTTTCTTATTATTCTTCAAAACAGCCCTAAGCATAGTAGACAACGTTCTATTGACTACTTCAGTTTGTCCATCAGTTTGGGGGTGACAAGTAGTACTAAAAAGCAGTTTAGTCCCCAACTTAGCCCATAAACATCTCCAAAAGTGGCTAAGAAATTTAGTATCACGATCTGAAACAATAGTATTTGGCACACCATGCAAGCGAATAATTTCACGAAAGAACAAATCAGCAACATTAACAGCATCATCTCTTTTATGACATGGTATAAAGTGTGCCATTTTCGAGAATCTATCCACGACAACAAATATGCTATCCCTCCCCTTCTTTGTTCGAGGTAAACCTAAAACAAAGTCCATAGATATATCCTCCCAAGGAACACTAGGTACAGGCAAAGGCATATATAAACCATGAGGATTGAGTCGTGACTTAGCTTTTTGACATGTAGTGCATCGAGCAATAAAACGCTCAACATCCCGTCTCATCTTTGGCCAAAAGAAATGTATAGCAAGTACGTCCTCTGTCTTCTTCATGCCAAAGTGTCCCATTAATCCTCCTCCATGCGCCTCCTGCAACAACAAAAGACGAACGGAGCTAGCTGGAATGCATAGCTTGTTAGCACGAAACACAAATCCATCGTTAACGACGAACTTGTTCCACATTCTTCCTTCTTTACAATTCTGCATTACATCTTTAAAATCAGCATCATGCACATATTGATCTTGGATGGTCTCCAAACCAAATATTTTGAAGTCAAGTTGTGAAAGCATAGTATAGCGGCGAGACAATGCATCAGCAATAACATTTTCTTTTCCCTTCTTGTGTTTAATGACATAAGGAAAAGTCTCAATGAATTCAACCCATTTAGCATGTCTATGATTCAGTTTAGCTTGACTTTTAATATGTTTCAAAGATTCATGATCAGAATGTATAACAAATTCTTTGGGCCATAAATAATGTTGCCATGTTTCTAAAGTCCGAACAAGAGCATATAATTCTTTATCATAAGTAGAATAATTCAGACTAGGCCCACTCAATTTTTCAGAAAAGTATGCAACAGGTTTGCCATCTTGTAATAACACACCGCCTAATCCAATTCCACTAGCATCACATTCAAGCTCAAAAGTCTTATTAAAATCAGGAAGTTGGA
>NW_021239262.1:0-407 GCF_002162155.2 Triticum dicoccoides | reverse complement strand
CCCCATCTTGTTATCCTCGATGGCAACGATACAATACGTGCATTGCTTCCCCTTCTGTCACTGGGAAAGGACACCGCAAGATCGAACCCAAAGCTAAGCACTTCTCCCATGGCAAGAACAACCAATCTAGTAGGCCAAACCAAACTGATAATTCGAAGAGACTTGCAAAGATAACCAATCGTACATAAAAGAATTCAGAGGAGATTCAAATATTGTTCATACATAGACTTGATCATAAACCCACAATTCATCGGTCTCAACAAACACACCGCAAAAAGAAGATTACGTCGAATAGATCTCCACAAGAGAGGGGGAGAACATTGTATTGAGATCCAAAAAGAGAGAAGAAGCCATCTAGCTAATAACTATGGACCCGTAGGTCTGAGGTGAACTACTCACACTTCATC
>NW_021239261.1:15689-17773 GCF_002162155.2 Triticum dicoccoides | reverse complement strand
AGTTTCCCCCCTCCAGGTGCCGGCGGCGGCGCCGTCCGTGAGGGGGGCCATGCATCGGAGACGCATGCCGCCTCTTCGGACATGCCACAACACCACCCCGCATGTATGAGGGCGCGGTACGATGCTCCGGTGGCATTGCTACCCTCCAAAGCCCCTGTCCCGCCTAACCCTGGAGCGGTTGACCACGAGATCTAGCCCTTTGACTTCCCACGGACGGGCTTTGACCAGTGGACCTCTCCATCCGGTTGTGTCAGGTCGGCCCAGAGGGACACCGGGGAGCAACATCCGGGCCAAACCCATAGCTAAATCCACTCCGTGTAGACCCGACGCGGCACTTCAAAAATGATTCTGAGGGTTCCACCAATCCTCATTTCAAATTTAAATGAAAATTTAAACATGATGCACAAATGACTAGCTAGTCTAGGTCATACCAGACTAGGGATGTGACAGTTTCCCCCCTCCAGGTGCCGCCGGCGGTGCCGTCCATGAAGGAGGCCATGCTCCGGAGACACGTGCCGCCTCTTCGGACATGCGACAACACCACCCCACATGTATGAGGGCGCGGTATGATGCTCCGGTGGCATTGCTACCCCCAGGGCCCCCGTCCCGCCTAACCCTGGAGCGTGGACCACGAGATCTACCCCTTTGACTTCCCACGGACGGGCTTTGACCAGTGGACCTCTCCATCCGGTTGTGTCAGGTCGGCCCAGAGCGACACCGGGGAGCAACATCCGGGCCAAACCCACAGCTAAATCCACTCCGTGTAGACCCGACGCGGCAGTTTCCCCCCTCCAGGTGCCGGCGGCGGCGCCGTCCGTGAGGGGGGCCATGCATCGGAGACGCATGCCGCCTCTTCGGACATGCCACAACACCACCCCGCATGTATGAGGGCGCGGTACGATGCTCCGGTGGCATTGCTACCCTCCAAAGCCCCTGTCCCGCCTAACCCTGGAGCGGTTGACCACGAGATCTAGCCCTTTGACTTCCCACGGACGGGCTTTGACCAGTGGACCTCTCCATCCGGTTGTGTCAGGTCGGCCCAGAGGGACACCGGGGAGCAACATCCGGGCCAAACCCATAGCTAAATCCACTCCGTGTAGACCCGACGCGGCATTTCAAAAATGATTCTGAGGGTTCCACCAATCCTCATTTCAAATTTAAATGAAAATTTAAACATGATGCACAAATGACTAGCTAGTCTAGGTCATACCAGACTAGGGATGTGACAGTTTCCCCCCTCCAGGTGCCGCCGGCGGTGCCGTCCATGAAGGAGGCCACGCTCCGGAGACACGTGCCGCCTCTTCGGACATGCGACAACACCACCCCACATGTATGAGGGCGCGGTATGATGCTCCGATGGCATTGCTACCCCCAGGGCCCCCGTCCCGCCTAACCCTGGAGCGGTGGACCACGAGATCTACCCCTTTGACTTCCCACGGACGGGCTTTGACCAGTGGACCTCTCCATCCGGTTGTGTCAGGTCGGCCCAGAGCGACACCGGGGAGCAACATCCGGGCCAAACCCACAGCTAAATCCACTCCGTGTAGACCCGACGCGGGAGTTTCCCCCCTCCAGGTGCCGCCGGCGATGCCGTCCATGAAGGGGGCCACGCTCCGGAGACACGTGCCGCCTCTTCGGACATGCGACAACACCACCCCGTATGTATGAGGGCGCGGTATGATGCTCCGGTGGCATTGCTACCCCCAGGGCCCCCGTCCCGCCTAACCCTGGAGCGGTTGACGACGAGATATAGCCCTTTGACTTCCCACGGACGGGCTTTGACCAGTGGACCTCTCCATCCGGTTCTGTCAGGTCGGCCCAGAGGGACACCGGGGAGCAACATCCGGGCCAAACCCACAGCTAAATCCACTCCGTGTAGACCCGACGCGACAGTTTCCCCCCTCCAGGTGCCGCCGGCGGCGCCTTCCGTGAGGGGGGCCAACGCACCGGAGACGCGTGCCGCCTCTTAGGACATGCCAGAACACCACCCCGCATGTATGAATGCGCGGTACGACGCTCCGGTGGCATTGCTACCCCCCAGGGCCCCCGTCCCGCCTAACCCTAGAGCGGTTGACCACGAGATC
>NW_021239261.1:14319-15545 GCF_002162155.2 Triticum dicoccoides | reverse complement strand
TAAATCCAGTCCCTGTAGACCCGACGCGGCTGTTTCCCCGCTCCAGGTGCCGCCGGCGGCGCCGTCCGTGAGGGGGGCCACGCACCGGAGACGCATGCCGCCTCTTCGGACATGCCACAACACCACCCCGCATGTACGAGGGAGCGGTACGACGCTCCGGTGGCATTGCTACCCCCCAGGGCCCCCGTCCCGCCTAACCCTAGAGCGGTTGACCACGAGATCTAGCCCTTTGACTTCCCACGGACGGTCTTTGACCAGTGGACCTCTCCATCCGGTTGTGTCAGGTCGGCCCAGAGGGACACCGGGGAGCAACATCCGGGCCAAACCCTGTCACATCCCTAGTCTGGTATGACTTAGACTAGCTAGCCATTTGTGCATCATATTTAATTTCATTTAAATTTGAAATGAGGATTGGTGGAACCCTCGGAATCATTTTTGAAAATGACCTAAATAAAAATTTCTCCAAAAGGGTCCAAGAAAATGCTCATGATGCCCTCTAAAAATATTGGACAGAGATAAAAATCAAAACAATATTTTTAGGAGCTCATGGATAATTATTTTGGCCATTTGGATTAATTCGATAAATATTTGCATTGGAAATATATTTCTATATATATGAAATATGGTCCAAAAATTATGCCAATTATACAAGAGCTCTGGAATAATACCATTAGCCCCTACAAAAATTGGCATAATTAAATTAAATGATTTAATATAGTTATTAAATCAAACAAATGTCAGAAAATTAGAAAAGAAAACAGAAAAGGGGAGAGAGACTTACCTGGGCCACTTACCTGGCCCATCTCCAGCTGGCGGCCCAGCCCACCCCCGCTGCCTTCTGTCGTCCCCCTCCTCGGACAGAAGGACGAGGGCGTGTGCCCGACGCTCGCCGGCACGCGCGCGCGCCACCTCCCCCCCCTGCTGGCCACCTCCTGCTTCCTTCTCTCGCCCTCGATGCCCCGGACGGAGCCACGCAGCTGCCCCGCACCGCTCTCACTCTCCCTCGCCCTCCTCCTCTTCCCCTGCTCTCTCTCCCTCTCACCCGAAGCACTGCCGCCGCCGCAGCTCGCCACCGACGCGCTCCCCGCCATCCCCTCGCCCCTCCGTAGAGCCCCGAGCTCCGCCGCGACCCCCTCTACCTCCTCATCGAGCCAAGCAAGACGGAGCATCCCGTGGAGCCATCGCCGTCGCCATCCTCGCCTCCGGCCGCCGTGGGTACTCGCCGT
>NW_021239261.1:13524-14309 GCF_002162155.2 Triticum dicoccoides | reverse complement strand
AGTTTCCCCCCTCCAGGTGCCGGCGGCGGCGCCGTCCGTGAGGGGGGCCATGCATCGGAGACGCATGCCGCCTCTTCGGACATGCCACAACACCACCCCGCATGTATGAGGGCGCGGTACGATGCTCCGGTGGCATTGCTACCCTCCAAAGCCCCTGTCCCGCCTAACCCTGGAGCGGTTGACCACGAGATCTAGCCCTTTGACTTCCCACGGACGGGCTTTGACCAGTGGACCTCTCCATCCGGTTGTGTCAGGTCGGCCCAGAGGGACACCGGGGAGCAACATCCGGGCCAAACCCATAGCTAAATCCACTCCGTGTAGACCCGACGCGGCATTTCAAAAATGATTCTGAGGGTTCCACCAATCCTCATTTCAAATTTAAATGAAAATTTAAACATGATGCACAAATGACTAGCTAGTCTAGGTCATACCAGACTAGGGATGTGACAGTTTCCCCCCTCCAGGTGCCGCCGGCGGTGCCGTCCATGAAGGAGGCCACGCTCCGGAGACACGTGCTGCCTCTTCGGACATGCGACAACACCACCCCACATGTATGAGGGCGCGGTATGATGCTCCGGTGGCATTGCTAACCCCAGGGCCCCCGTCCCGCCTAACCCTGGAGCGGTGGACCACGAGATCTACCCCTTTGACTTCCCACGGACGGGGTTTGACCAGTGGACCTCTCCATCCGGTTGTGTCAGGTCGGCCCAGAGCGACACCGGGGAGCAACATCCGGGCCAAACCCACAGCTAAATCCACTCCGTGTAGACCCGACGCGGCAGTTT
>NW_021239261.1:11527-12054 GCF_002162155.2 Triticum dicoccoides | reverse complement strand
GCAGTTTCCCCCCTCCAGGTGCCGCCGGCGATGCCGTCCATGAAGGGGGCCACGCTCCGGAGACACGTGCCGCCTCTTCGGACATGCGACAACACCACCCCGTATGTATGAGGGCGCGGTATGATGCTCCGGTGGCATTGCTACCCCCAGGGCCCCCGTCCCGCCTAACCCTGGAGCGGTTGACGACGAGATATAGCCCTTTGACTTCCCACGGACGGGCTTTGACCAGTGGACCTCTCCATCCGGTTCTGTCAGGTCGGCCCAGAGGGACACCGGGGAGCAACATCCGGGCCAAACCCACAGCTAAATCCACTCCGTGTAGACCCGACGCGACAGTTTCCCCCCTCCAGGTGCCGCCGGCGGCGCCTTCCGTGAGGGGGGCCAACGCACCGGAGACGCGTGCCGCCTCTTAGGACATGCCAGAACACCACCCCGCATGTATGAATGCGCGGTACGACGCTCCGGTGGCATTGCTACCCCCCAGGGCCCCCGTCCCGCCTAACCCTAGAGCGGTTGACCACGAGATC
>NW_021239261.1:10451-11347 GCF_002162155.2 Triticum dicoccoides | reverse complement strand
TGCCATGTTGTACAGCACATACTTGCATGTTATGCGTACGTGTAATGTGTATTGCTATGTGTGGGATCTGACTATCTAGTTGTTTATTCTTAGTAGCCTCTCTTACCGGGAAATGTCTCCTAGTGCTTCCACTGAGCCCTGGTAGCTTGCTACTGCTCCGGAACACTTAGGCAGGCCGGCATGTGTCCTTCTTCGATCCTGTGTCTGTCCCTTCGGGGAAATGTCACGCGATGAATACCGGAGTCCTGCTAGCCCGCTACAGCCCGGTTCACCGGAGTCCTGTTAGCCCAGTGCTACAGCCTGGATTCACTCGCTGATGACCGACACGTTCGATGCTGGGTCATGGATGCCTGTCCCTGTAAGTTAGTGCCACTTTGGGTTTACGACTAGCCATGTCAGCCTGGGCTCTTTATCATATGGATGCTAGCGACACCATCATATAAGTGTGCCAAAATGCGCAAACGGTCCCGGGCAAAGGTAAGGCGACACCGTGGGGATACCGTGCGTGAGGCCGCAAAGCGATATGAGGTGTTACATGCTAGATCGATGTGGCATCGAGTCGGGGTCCTGACAAACCCATAGCTAAATACCCTCCATGTAGACCCGACGCGGCAGTTTCCCCCCTCCAGGTGCCGGCGGCGGCGCCGTCCGTGAGGGGGGCCACGCATCGGAGACGCATGCCGCCTCTTCGGACATGCCACAACACCACCCCGCATGTATGAGGGCGCGGTACGATGCTCCGGTGGCATTGCTACCCCCCAGGGCCCCCGTCCCGCTTAACCCTGAAGCGGTTGACCACGACATCTAGCCCTTTGACTTCCCACAGACGGGCTTTGACCAGTGGACCTCTCCATCCGGTTGTGTCAGGTAGGCTTAGAGGGACACCGGGGAGCAAC